>NW_028170756.1:0-10640 GCF_963971535.1 Notolepis coatsorum | reverse complement strand
CCTCTGCCTGGACACACAGTCTACCCATATAACTCTTATATGATGCCTGGACAGTAGTGCTGTATTTTTTATATATTTGTATTTACAGCATATATATATATATATATATATATATATATATATATATATATATATATATATATATATATATATATATATATATATATATATTGTGGCAGATAACATCCCTCGTCACTGGGTTACATGGAGGAAGGGAGATACTACTGTCACGGGCAGAGGAGAGTTAAGTGAGGAGTTGATTAGGACTGATGGAATACACCTGTGCACCACGTGATCACCCACATCCCACACACACACAAGACACACATAGCATAAAACCCCAGGAGACAGAGGAGAGTTGAGTGGAGGTGAGAAAGGAGCAGAGTTCGTGGAGAGAGTGTGAGATACAGAGTTTGTGAGGTGAGAGGTAGTTGAAAGGAGAGGTGAGAGCGAGAAGGTGTTCGTGGTACTGGACCCTGGACTGGCTGAGAAACCCCCCTGTGAAACTGACCCTGGACCGGACGAGTATTGAACATTCCCTTTTTGTACGAGAGCCTGGACTGTTATATGACTACTCTATGCATCAAATATGGCTGCTTGTGTAAGAGACCTTAATTTGCGTCACGCAATTTGTGTGGTGCATACTTTAAGATCCTGGCCAAAGGAAGGAAGGAAAGCTAGTGGGCTATTTCAAGAGCAGCACCGCTGCAAAGGTGAGCTCCTTTTATTTCATTGCAATATTCTAAATTATGCATTTCTTTTTTTTTTTTTTTTTAAGTTGCTACTGCAGTGACACTTGAATTCAAAAGCGGACCATTCGGAACCTTTTCAAGGCTGGTTACTATGAACATGCAAATCTATTGTTTATAAAGTCTCATATTATGAAATGTAATGATTTTGGTTTATTATAAAACTATGCAAATAATGTACAGAGCTAAAGCAAAGTTACTCCCAGACGGGGTGCAAAGGTTTTTTTTTTCAATACACGAAAGAAAATATGATTTGAGAGATTTGTAAATGTACTGTTCAAAAAGCGAAGGGGGATTAAAATTAGGTATTTCTATTATTGGGGTTAACTTGTGGAACAATGCTGATATAGAGTAATATGCTTTTGGTTTTAAAGAAAATGGTTTGTAAAGTTATTTTTAAAAACTTTTTTTTTTTTTGCTATTTTTCTTTTAGAATACTGTTTGAGGGTCTTAATTTTGTTGAGAAGATAGGACAGGCATGTATAAGCATTATGCTTCAGTCTGTACCTCAGTCACTGTAAAATCAAATAGTTAAATGATGGTGTGTATTGTGTGAGATGACTGAATAAACTACTACTACTACACTTGAATTAATCACTTTTTGTTGGCTAATTTTATAGGAGAGACTGACGCAGGTGCAGAAACTGAAGCTGATCCAAGAGGTGGATACCCGCTGGAACAGCACCTACCACATGCTCTGCCAGCTAGAGTGGGTCGTCAGTGTCACACTGTCCAAACTCCAGAGAGCACATCAAACTCCAGAGAGCACAGCCATGGATGAATGTGAGGAGACAACTCGGGGAGAAACTTAAACAAACAATGAGTATCATGTCCCTGGCGACACTGCTGGATCCTAGATTCAAAAAGATTGGATTCTTTAGCCACAATAAGGCAAGCCGAGGCGGAGAAGAGGCTCGCATTGGAATGCGCTGGTTTTATTCGAAGCGGCGCTTCTTCTTCCGCCTCCTGCTAATCATCATCATCACAACCAGCGATATCGGAAGCTCCGCAGCCTGTGACTCAAGGTATGTAAATGGCCAGACGCATTCTACTTGTGTTTATTGTATTCAATCACTTACAGCCTGTTTGTCTATCCTAGGTAGCAAACTGTGGCGTCGTTTGGACACCGCAGTCCAGCAGACCAGGACCCAGCAGACGCAACAGTGGAGGTCAAGAAGGTCGTGTGTGAACCCGCCCCCCCCCTGGAGTACTGGGAGACGCAACGAAACGTGTATCTGTGCCCTGTGAAAGGGTCTGTACCAAAGCTGGGGAAATCCTGACTAAAAAAAAGAAACCGCCTGAGCCCCAGCACTGAAAGTTGCTTTTCCTCAATAAAAATTAATGAAGGGTGACTTGGCTGGGGATGTGGTGGGGATCGATGTGAGGTGTTCGGGGGACTGACTGTTCCGGGGGGGTTCACATGCCTTCGAGCGACATTGTACTTATTTTATGCCTATTGCACTACTTTTATTGTACATATGCCTATTCTTAAATCTGCACGTTTACATTGCACTAATTTTATTGTCTTTTATACCTATATTCTTATGTCTGAAATGTATGCAAATGTTTTTATTTTGTGTGCTGATTTTATGCCTTGTTCATTTTTATACTAATTGCTGTGGTGCACTCTGGACTTAAGAGTACTATGATTGTAGATAGTTATTAATATTTTTTTATATTGTAGAAATGTGTGCATTAAAATGTCTGTAAAGTCTCGACTACATTGAAAATGAGGGTGACCTCAATTGTAATTTTGAGAATAAATAAAGGTTGAAGTAACTAGCACTTTTTTGTTGTGATCAAATTTGTATTCATGTAAGACATAACAATGATAAGGGGATAACAAACAGAATAAGACATGACAATTAAATAAAATAATTGTAGTAATAAATTCTTGAAATATATTCAGGTGTTATTGAATATAATGTTGTAGTAACAAGCACTTTCTCCTCTGTCCCTGCCATCATTCTGTCAGAAAAACAGACTATAATTAGTTTATTGGCATCATTCAACACATCAAAGCTTCACACACCAAAGCCATGGCATCATTATAATCACTCTGCCTATTCTACATGTATTGTCCACTTGGTGGCACAGTAGAGCAAATGAACCACCATGAAGCTTCGGCACGAGTGACACTATTGGATGGAAAGCTTCAATGCTTCATCTCGCCATCACTAGAAAACACAAGAATAAAATAAATAAAAATAAAGCACCAGTATAAAATAACTGGGGGGGGGGGGGGGGGAGAACAACAAAGTAACCACCACTGCCTAGCAGTTGAAAACAACAAACAACAGCACTGGAGACAGAGAAACCCCTAGAAGCATGAGGTTGAGACACTATTGAGGGAAAACATGAAATGGACAAACATCCGAACACGGTCAACCAAACCTACTTCAAGGCACTGCACACCTGACACCAATCGGGTGGCAATCAAGCCCACACACCTGCCATGCCGCATGGCAATTAACTGGTGTCTGGTGATTGACAGCTCACCAGAAAAAATACATCCAAAGCAGCTTAGAATAAACTCAAATAAAACCCACATAAACCGTGATCCATCACAAAGTGCTTAATAGTAAAAGATTAAGTAAAATAAAAACTCTTCCTCCGTACTGTCTTTTATTATTATGCAAGTAATCTACCTTGCCTATATGCTACCTACTATGCTAAGACTATACTACTATGTACTCAAGACAGTAGCACTCAAGTTCGACACTGTTTGACGAACAATCTTACTGACCCTTACAGTAGCTGCCAGAGTTGTACCTTCCTGCTGACTTGTCTAACACAACTTGGAAGTCGCTTTGGATAAAAGCGCCAGCTAAACAACTAAATGTCAACTAAATGTATGACCCAAATGCTTCAGCTGAGTACGAAGGTTCGTTTATTTTTGTCTTCTTTTGCTCAATATCATGTTGTTGTTCATAAAAAAAAAAAATTTAATTAAAAGAAAATAATAATAATAATTTGAAGCTGCTAGTTCTGTAGCATTATGTGAACCTGCTAGTCTTGCATATGTTGACCTTTTCTTTTCTCCCTTCTACCACAGAATCCCAATTAGTTTGTTGGCGAAATTCACATTTATGTCATGTTTCATTGTCTTGTTTATACATAAACAGGCGCGCTGGAAACGGAAAGGACATTGAGCAGACACACATACACACACTAACACACATACACACACTAACACACACACACACAATGGCCACTATAGCCACGGATCGACCAATTAATAACACCTTCCTGGCCTGAGGCATTGTGGAGAATAATTGAACATCGCATCTTGCGAAAAATTCATGGCTGCAGAAGGCTGTGGTAAGTGGTGATTCGAACCTCGATGAATGAAAGACATTCTCAGCACCCAGTCGAATAGTCCTAAAACTCTATATATTCTACAGTTATAGGACTTTAGTTACATTAGACTAGATTCGATTCAAATGTATTGTCATCATACAGTACAAGTACAGTACAACGAAAATAAGTTTGGCATCCAACCAGAGTGCAAATGTAACAGTAAAGTGTAATAGTAATATACAATGTACAAGGTGATTAAACTGGGTATAACATATATAAATTAGTACTACTGAGCAATAGTGCTAATCAGATGCAGTGGCGGTGGGAGGGGAGGGGCTAGCGGGGTCTTAAGCTCCCCCTGAAAAAGGCTGAGCCCCCCCTAAGCCCCCCTCTCCCCAGTAATGACATCGCATCCTGTCATTCTTTGTCGATGGTCAAATTTCATATATGCAGCAATACAATTTTGAAATGTATAAAAACAGCTATATATATCCATGTGATATCACTGTGCCCTTTATGTGCACCTTACAAAAGCACTGGACAAAAGTGTACGTTCACAATAATAAAACTAACTGTCTATTGGCTGAGCAGCCTGGCATTCGTGTGACATCATGTCTGGGAATCAACCAGGAAATGGCTAACTGCTAATAGTTGTTGTCGTCGTCGGAAAATGTATAATAATCACTAGATTCATTCATTACTGGATCTAACTAAATTGATTTATTGAGACACATTTATGGAAAGTTTAAGACCCGACCACAAAGCTTCTGAAAGGGTTAGAATGACACGCGACGGCACTTCCAATTTGTACGGTGATGGTCTACCGACAGCAAAACAAAGTGAGTCTTTCAGCCTCTGTGTTACGATATTATGGTTTGAAAATGTAACGGTAGTGCTAACTACACCCGCCCATGGGTTTAATGACCTCACAGGGTTTTAAGAAGACTTTGACATTGTTATGTCCAGCGACTCCACAATGCAGCCTGTTGCCAACTCTCTGTCAGCTAAACAGGAAATGTCTTCTGTAACATTACCTACGATTTGTTTTGTGAGTGAATGTTTTCTTTCTGAAGCTTGTCACTGTGTGAACGAGCTGCATTAATATTGTAAGTTAGCGTCGCAAGCTGAAAATAGGCTACTTCTGTCATGTGCTGTGTGCCTTGGGCTAGCTAC
Organism: Notolepis coatsorum; assembly: GCF_963971535.1. NCBI lineage: Eukaryota > Metazoa > Chordata > Actinopteri > Aulopiformes > Paralepididae > Notolepis > Notolepis coatsorum. The sequence goes on along the minus strand of NW_028170756.1, from coordinate 5,418 downwards.
AGCTGGCAGGCAGCTGCTTGCTAGCAGGAGTTGTGTATTCCTGTTTCCACACAGTAACGTAAAATTGCTCTCTCTGCATAACCTATTCAACTCTAGCCAGTGCTACAGTCGTTTCGTTCCGTGGGTAATGATATTAGAACTTGTTTGGCTTGTTAATGGTACGCTGCGTTCTTTATGGGTGGTGTTGGATTGTGCACTTGGACTACGATTTGTTTTTTGTGATGTATTTCTTTTTTTTCTTTTTTTTTGAAAAATATGAATGAAACAAGGTGGAGGCTGACAGTGAAGGAACACAGTGAAACATTTACTTGTTTTCAGCTACAATTTCCACACTTTTCCCCAGTTTTATATTAGATTAAAAAAATTATATCTTGCAGCATATTTAAAGTTTTTCTTTCTTATATTAAAATATATTTCGTTTTTAAGAATTTGTAAATGATAGGCAAAAATAAGCATGTGCTTCAGCCTATTAATTTTTTTTCTGTCGTTGATTTTGGATTTTGTGTGTGAGCTTGCCTTGAATATGTACATTTGTGATTTTCAATTATTTATTTATTTATTCAAGTCCACACGGGTGTGTTTGATTTGTCTGTAAACAAGACTGAAAAATAAACATCATTCATTCATTCAGATACACACCACATATTATATATAAATGTGTAGGGGGGTGGGGGGCACAGTCTGCACTGAAAATGTGTTATTAATTATATATTTTTCTTCAGAAAAAATTAGCCACGGCCAATGAGTCTCAGGTTAAAACATCGAAAACAGATCCCACAGAGTTAGGGTTAAAGAGAGAGGCAGATAGGGGGATAGAAACAACAGAGTTAGGGTTAAAGAGAGAGGCAGATAGGGGGATAGAAACAACAGAGTTAGGGTTAAAGAGAGAGATAGGGGGGATATAAACAACAGAGTTAGGGTTAAAGAGAGAGAGATAGGGGGGATATAAACAACAGAGTTAGGGTTAAAGAGAGAGAGATAGGGGGGATAGAAACAACAGAGTTAGGGTTAAAGAGAGAGGCAGATAGGGGGATAGAAACAACAGAGTTAGGGTTAAAGAGAGAGATAGGGGGGATATAAACAACAGAGTTAGGGTTAAAGAGAGAGAGATAGGGGGGATATAAACAACAGAGTTAGGGTTAAAGAGAGAGAGATAGGGGGGATAGAAACAACAGAGTTAGGGTTAAAGAGAGTGAGATAGGGGGGATAGAAACAACAGAGTTAGGGTTAAAGAGAGTGAGATAGGGGGATATAAACAACAACAACAGAGTTAGGGTTAAAGAGAGAGAGAGATAGGGGGATATAAACAACAGAGTTAGGGTTAAAGAGAGTGAGATAGGGGGGATATAAACAACAACAACAGAGTTAGGGTTAAAGAGTGAGTCAGATAGGGGGATATAAACAACAGAGTTAGGGTTAAAGAGAGAGGCAGATAGGGGGGATATAAACAACAGAGTTAGGGTTAAAGAGAGAGTCAGATAGGGGGGATATAAACAACAGAGTTAGGGTTAAAGAGAGTGAGATAGGGGGGATATAAACAACAGAGTTAGGGTTAAAGAGAGTGAGACAGATAGGGGGGATATAAACAACAGAGTTAGGGTTAAAGAGAGAGGCAGATAGGGGGGATATAAACAACAGAGTTAGGGTTAAAGAGAGAGGCAGATAGGGGGGATATAAACAACAGAGTTAGGGTTAAAGAGAGAGTCAGATAGGGGGGATAGAAACAACAGAGTTAGGGTTAAAGAGAGAGACAGATAGGGGGGATATAAACAACAGAGTTAGGGTTAAAGAGAGAGGCAGATAGGGGGGATATAAACAACAGAGTTAGGGTTAAAGAGAGTGAGATAGGGGGATATAAACAACAGAGTTAGGGTTAAAGAGAGAGAGGCAGATATGGGGATATAAACAACAGAGTTAGGGTTAAAGAGAGAGACAGATAGGGGGGATATAAACAACAGAATTAGGGTTAAAGAGAGAGGCAGATAGGGATAGAAACAACAGAGTTAGGGTTAAAGAGAGAGGCAGATAGGGGGGATAGAAACAACAGAGTTAGGGTTAAAGAGAGAGACAGATAGGGGGGATATAAACAACAGAGTTAGGGTTAAAGAGAGAGACAGATAGGGGGATATAAACAACAGAGTTAGGGTTAAAGAGAGTGAGATAGGGGGGATAGAAACAACAGAGTTAGGGTTAAAGAGAGAGAGAGATAGGGGGGATATAAACAACAGAGTTAGGGTTAAAGAGAGAGGCAGATAGGGGGTTTATAAACAACAGAGTTAGGGTTAAAGAGAGAGTCAGATAGGGGGATATAAACAACAGAGTTAGGGTTAAAGAGAGAGACAGATAGGGGGATATAAACAACAGAGTTAGGGTTAAAGAGAGAGGCAGATAGGGGGGATATAAACAACAGAGTTAGGGTTAAAGAGAGAGTCAGATAGGGGGGATATAAACAACAGAGTTAGGGTTAAAGAGAGTGAGATAGGGGGATAGTAACAACAGAGTTAGGGTTAAAGAGAGAGACAGATAGGGGGATATAAACAACAGAGTTAGGGTTAAAGAGAGAGTCAGATAGGGTGTTTTCCTGAAGGACATCGTGTGTTGGGCTGGCCGGTCGGTGGGTCGGTGGGTCGGTGGGTCGGCAGGTCTGCTCATCCAGCCGGCACATCGGAGACAGATGCTGGGAGCAGCCAGGCCTGTGAGACGCCCGCAGGCAGAACCCGGCGACCAGATGCTCCTCCAGCCTGGTGTCCCGCTCGCTCGCTCGCTCGCTCGCCCGCCCCGCCACTCCGCTCCGCGCTACTGGGCATGCTCCCCGACCCCACGGAGGGTCACGTGACCTCTCGCGGGCTTCTGGGCTCGCAGGCCGTCAATCAGGAGGATGACGGAGGAGAGTGTGGTGGGCGAGAGGCGCGTATAGGGATGACTCAGCAGGCTGCGTTCAGGCACAGGAAGTCCATCAGATATCACGTATGATGCCTTTATGATATATATGATGTCCACCACTGTGTCCTTTATGATAGATATGATACACTGTGTCCTTTATGATATATGATACACTGTGTCCTTTATGACAGATATGATACACTGTGTCCTTTATGATATATATGATACACTGTGTCCTTTATGATATATATGATACACTGTGTCCTTTATGATAGATATGATACACTGTGTCCTTTATGATATATATGATACACTGTGTCCTTTATGATAGATATGATACACTGTGTCCTTTATGATATATATGATACACTGTGTCCTTTATGACAGATATGATACACTGTGTCCTTTATGATATATATGATACACTGTGTCCTTTATGACAGATATGATACACTGTGTTCTTTATGATATATATGATACACTGTGTCCTTTATGATATATATGATACACTGTGTCCTTTATGATATATATGATACACTGTGTCCTTTATGACAGATATGATACACTGTGTCCTTTATGATAGATATGATACACTGTGTCCTTTATGACAGATATGATACACTGTGTCCTTTATGACAGATATGATACACTGTGTCCTTTATGATATATATGATACACTGTGTTCTTTATGATATATATGATACACTGTGTCCTTTATGACAGATATGATACACTGTGTCCTTTATGATAGATATGATACACTGTGTCCTTTATGACAGATATGATACACTGTGTCCTTTATGACAGATATGATACACTGTGTCCTTTATGACAGATATGATACACTGTGTCCTTTATGACAGATATGATACACTGTGTCCTTTATGACAGATATGATACACTGTGTCCTTTATGATATATATGATACACTGTGTCCTTTATGACAGATATGATACACTGTGTCCTTTATGACAGATATGATACACTGTGTCCTTTATGATATATATGATACACTGTGTCCTTTATGATATATATGATACACTGTGTCCTTTATGACAGGTATGATACACTGTGTCCTTTATGACAGATATGATACACTGTGTCCTTTATGACAGGTATGATACACTGTGTCCTTTATGATAGATATAATATCCACCACTGTGTCCTTTATGAAAAGGTTGGATGGCCTTCTCTGGTTGAAAGGGCGTAACCATCATTGGTATATGTTTATCTTATTGGTAAACGTCCCTCTTACATCACCACACTGTTGGAATGGAATCATGGAACCTATTCTGCACGTTCAAATGACTGACTGGTTCCTCAGCGTTCCTCCAGTTTGCTCTGAACTAAGATAAACTGTTTTTTCCTTTGATGCTTCCAACACCTGGAATGTCCTCCGACTGACTCTGAAGCTGAAGGTTCTTCCAACACCTGGAACGTCCTCCGACTGACTCTGAAGCTGAAGGTTCTTCCAACACCTGGAACGCCCTCCGACTGACTCTGAAGCTGAAGGTTCTTCCAACACCTGGAACGTCCTCCGACTGACTCTGAAGCTGAAGGTTCTTCCAACACCTGGAACGTCCTCCGACTGACTCTGAAGCTGAAGGTTCTTCCAACACCTGGAACGCCCTCCGACTGACTCTGAAGCTGAAGGTTCTTCCTTCTCCTGCTGCATTTAAAAGTATATGATCTCCGACCACAGTGTCTTAGCTGATTTTTATAGTTTATTTATTGTGCCTATATATACTGTATATATGAAATTGTTGATAAACTGTGTCTTGTTTTGTTGTGAGCTTGTCGTCGCTTGTCGTAAATTAAGATAACCTCTGTGTCTTATGAGTTGAAATAAAGGTTTGAAATTAAATGTGAAACACTTTCTTTCTTTCTTTCTTTCTTTCTTTCTTTCTTTCTTTCTTTCTTTCTTTCTTTCTTTCTTTCTTTCTTTCTTTCTTTCTTTCTTTCTTTCTTTCTCCAAGTGAAAAATCACAAGATACGCAAACGTTAACGTTATGGGTGAGAGAGACGACAGCAGTCTGGAAAGAAAAAAATCGGAGAAGTAAAAATCAAAACACGAATACAAAACAAACACGATTCAGACGAGAGAGAGAGAGAGAGAGAGAGAGGAGAGAGAGAGAGAGAGAGAGAGAGAGAGAGGAGAGAGAGAGCTATTTTTGAAAGGGAGGATGTCAGCGACGAGTCAAAACATCGCAGGGAACATGACAGCGCTGCGCACCGCGGGGAATATCTGAGGAAACATCTGAGAGACACCGTGGCCCCTCCCCTCGCCTCGCCTTCAGCTCCTTCCCTACAACTGTATTCCCTAAACAAACACTTATCTAAAGAAAGAGAAGAAGAAGCGCTGGTTCACCATCCGCCCCCCCCCCCCCACCGACAGTCCCCCCAGTCATTACCGAAAAACCAGAAGAAAAACTTTCGAGGAGATTCACAAAAGATTAAAGACGTCTTTGTTTCTTCTTGAAGTCGTCAGCTGTGTTTCCCTAATCCTCCACGGTGGTGATGATGGTGGTAATGGTG
>NW_028170757.1:0-97500 GCF_963971535.1 Notolepis coatsorum | reverse complement strand
CTTCCAGGCCCGTAGAGAAGGCCCCGCTGGGCTCTTCTAGAATGATCTGCAGCAGCAGCTCAATGGACTCCACTGGAGACGAGACGACACAACACAACACATGTCATGCCGTTAAAGACCCAGTCCGTGATACCATCTGCAACCTCTGGTTACAGGAGTTGACCCCTACGGGGGTTCCCAGAAAATAAATGGGGAATATTTTGATTTCACTCTTATTTAGTGAAGTCTAGAAGTCTGACCAATGGGAGGATGTATAAGCAGGACTATTCTGATCATAGGTGTCACTCTCTCCTGTTTCCTGCCTACCTAGAGTATAGAGTAGACAGTTATGGAATATGATAACTAAAATCTTCTCAGATGGGCATCTGTGGAAGTTTTCCTCCGAGGCCTCTGTTCACACCTCCCCCTCCCCCTTATCCTCTCCTTACCCTCTCCTTACCCTCTCCTTATCCTCCCCTTATCCTCCCCTTATCCTCTCCTTACCCTCTCCTTATCCTCTCCTTATCCTCCCCTTATCCTCCCCTTCCTCTCCTTACCCTCTCCTTATCCTCCCCTTCCTCTCCCCTCACACCCTATTCTTCACCTGTTCACCCCTCCCCACAACCCCCCCCCCCCCCCCGCTTTCCCAGAAAGCTTAAGAAGCTCACAGAATTGGGAGGATCTTGGGAACTAGTTTTTTCTCCTGATCAGAGAATCAAGTCCTCCATCCAACACCCTGAACCTGAATCTGTATTTGATTAGCAACGTTTTAACAATAAATTGGTATCAACCATGAAGATTTGACCATAATGAACCACCACACATCCCTGAGACTACATCTTATCAAATGCAGCCTTAACCTCTTAAACCACGGGGCGGAACACACAAAGGCACGGCACTTTGCGAGCGTCTAGCGGCTCTGCGCTGCATTTTTCGCCGAACATTTTCTCTCGTTGTAGCCAATGACATAGCTTTCCAACGATACAGACAGATTTGAGTACACAAGTTCAAGTTCAACTCAAGTGCAGACCTCTGTTACTCTATTTCATTAGCACTAAAAGGGATTCTCCTTTTTTGCATTAGTAACTTCAAAATGTTATCTTTCAAAAGAGACCAGGCTCATGCATGTGCTATAAGTATAAAGTATAAAGCCAAGCTTTGCAAAAATAGTATGCAGTCCTCAAGTAAAAACATTGCCACTTTTCTGGGTGCCTGTTAAGAGGTTAAAGGTATTATCAATAAATACATGAAACAGAACCACAGCTGTAACACAGGGCTCAGCGCGGGTCCAGCAGGGCACCGGTGCCCTGGAAGACAGTTACCCTGGATAGTCGCAGGCTGGTCCGGTACGATGTAGAACCTGGGCATCCGAGTGGTGGAGGAGCTCCGGTCGAGCGGCGGGGCCGCGGCCGACGCTGTGCCCGCCGGAGGGCCTCCCCGGCTGGGATACGAGTCGGGCGGGGGCGGGGGTGGCTCCGGAGACGACATGCTGGTTGTTCTGGCTGTAGGAGAGCGTGTGGTGGTGGTGGTGGTGGTGGTGGTGGTGGGCTGAGGAGGGACGGGAGTTGCTACGGTTGTGACGAAGGGCTCCCGCTCTTCCTCTCCCCGTTCCCTCCCGCCTCCTCGTCCGGCCTGTGTGCTGCTGGGGCGGGTGGTCGGGGTGCTGTGGGTGGTGGTTATCCGGTCAGGGGGGGGAGGTCTGCGTGTGGGGATGGTAGCAGACGAGGGGGGCGATGGCAGGGGCGTGTGGGTTTGGAGTGTGTGGTCGTGAGTTCGCGCGGGCAGCTGTGTGGACGTGGTTTCGTGGTCGGCGGAGGGGATGCGTGTCGGGGTTGCAGCGCCAGTGGTTGAACGCAGGGCTGTGTGTGTCGTGTGGTCAGGGAGGGGGGGTGTGTGTGTCGTGTGGTCAGGGAGGGGTGTGTGTGTCGTGTGGTCAGGGAGGGGTGTGTGTGTCGTGTGGTCAGGGAGCGGTGTGTGTGTCGTGTGGTCAGGGAGGGGGGGCTGTGTTTGCAGTGTGTACTCTGGAGTGACCGCGTCGCCATGTAGAACCGCGGGTGTCAGCGAGGGCGTGTGCGCGGGTGAACGGAAATCAGAGGCATGGGTCGAGGGACCGCGGCGCGTGGGACTGAACGCGCGGGACCCGGTGTCCCTCCCCGTCGCCTGCAGAGGCTCCTCCCCCTCCTCCTCCGCGTTACCGGTGGTCGTCGCGGTAACATCCACGAAGAGGGAGGGGCCTGAGACTGTGGTGGAAGGGGGAGGGCCTCTGGGACTTGTCGTCCCGCCGTCGCCTCCTCTGGTGCCGCCCGGGTTGCTGGTGGAGGCGGGGAGCTCTCTGGGCTCGCCGGGGGTTTCGTACGCGTCGCCGGAGTGACCCGGGCTGTGTGGTGCGTTGTGCGTTTCCGTGTGTGACGTTTCCTTGTCCGTCTGTGTGTACGGGGTGAGTGTGAGGGCGGGCGGGGGCTGTGTGAGGGCAGGGGGGCGCTGTGTGAGGGCGGGCGGGGGCTGTGTGAGGGCGGGCGGGGGCTGTGTGAGGGTGGGCGGGGGCTGTGTGAGGCTGTCTGAGCGACGGCTTGGCGTGGCGGTCGAAGAGGGGCGGGGCGGTAGAGTGTGGAGCATCTCCTCGTCCTCAAACCGATCAGAGGAGCCCAGACCAGCCGCTCGATTGGTGATGTCTGCCTCCGCGGACACAGACGTCGCGGTAAAGTCTGGAAAAGAGGACACCGCCGGCGTCGCTCCGTGGAAACTGTCGGGCTCCGAGCCCCGCGCGGTCGCCGGTCGACTAGTCCTGCCTGGAGCCTGCGAAGAGGATGATGATGATGATGATGCTGCTGCTGAAGAGGCAGCGGTTTGGTTATCGGCGTCTGTGCTGCCGGAGTCACTGGGAGACCCGACGGGGTCAGGGGTGACCTCTGGGGTCAGGCTGGGGGGGCGGAGCCTGTCTGTGCTCCGCTGACCCCTCCAGGCGGGGGGCTGGCTGTGTCCCCGCTCCCCAGGCACGTGGTCGCCGGGCGGGGGGAGGGTGGCACCCACCTCCCAGGGGCCGGACGGAGCGCCGGAGGCCGCCAGAGAACGGGCGAGAGGCAGAGCGCGGGAGTCGGGGACAGTCGGGTCGCTTTGGGGTGTGTGTGTAGCTGTGTGTCTGTCTGTGTGTGTAGCTGTGTGTCTGTCTGTGTGTGTAGCTGTGTGTCTGTCTGTGTGTATGTCTGTGTGTGTAGCTGTGTGTCTGTCTGTGTGTATGTCTGTGTGTGTAGCCGTGTGTCTGTCTGTGTGTGTAGCCGTGTGCCTTTCTGTGTCTGTGCCCGTGCCCGTGCCAGTCGATACGTCCATCGCGGGGTTACCCACAGCCAGGTAGGTCCGCGTGTGTGTGTCGTCGGGGGCGTGAGAGTGCGCGTCTGCGCCCTGTGCGCGTGGCGCTCCAGAGTTCGTCTCCGTGCTCGCTACTACTTGCGCCGTGTGAGAATGCGTGTCTGTGTGCTGGGTGTCAGTGCCGGCCTTCCCCCTGGTGGTGGCAAGGCCCCGACCTTCTGCGACACGAGGGGCCCCAGACGTGTCCGCTCCATTGTCCGCTGCTTCCTGAGGAAGAGAGGGAGCTTCCCTATCGGCCCGCCCAGCCACGCTGAGGCCTGGCCGGGGAGAGGGGGGCCGCGGCAGCCCCTGGTCTTTGTGGGAGGCAGGGCTCCACGCCTGCCGCGGAGAGGGGTGACCTCTGCCCCCGTCTGGCCCGCTACCCTTCTCCTGCCCCCGCCCCCGCCGGGGAGCAGCGGGTGTCCCGCTCGTAAAGACGGGTCCCGTCTGAAACGTGGGGAGGGTGGCGGACAGGTCTTGCTGGTCTGCGCTGGTGGGATGCTCCGAGGAATTCCGCCCCTGCACTTCCTGAGCTGGATAACCAGGAACATACACATGCACACGCACACACACACACACACACACACACACACACACACACACACACACACACACACACACACATAAAGACAAAGAGAGATGGTGAGAAGAGGGTGGAAACAACAACATGCGAGCCCACACACACACGTGCACACACACACACACGTGCACACACACACACACACACACACACACAAACACACACACACACACACATACAGACACACACACACTGCCTGTGTGATAAGAACTTTCCTACTGAGTACTGACAGATGTCTAGGGCTCATAATAATACGGTTGGAACAATAGTCCAGCCATCATTCCACAGTCCCACCCAGAGCCAGCGGAGCCAAACACATTGTGCCACAACACATTCCTCCTCCACCGACGGAACACAGAGAGCCCTTCTCCAGCACGCCTCTCAGGCGGGGCAGCGTCCCACCCCGAGACGGAGAGGGGAGATAGGGACTAAAAGACCTCCGAGTCAGGACGTGGGTTTGGTCTCAACTAGGGATGCACCGATCCAACTTTTTCAGTCCCGATACCGATACCGATACCTGGGTTAGGGTATCGGCCAATACCGATACCGATCCGATACCCATTGTCCAAATTTTCTTTTACAAAAAAGTTTAAAAAAATAAAGAATTTAATCCAAGTTTTTTTTTATATTAAAATATTTTTTTTTAAAGAATTGTAAAGGATCACAAGTGTGTTTTTGATTTGTTGTAAACAAAGACAGAAAATAAACTTCATTCATTCAATTAATAAACTTTATGCCTCACTGTCACTGTGTGGAAGAGACTGGGATCATTATTTTGTGTAAGGCAACATCAGGCTTGACAAGTTAAAACATTACTTTCCTAACTTAGTGAAACTAAATGTAACAAATTAACACATAGATATAAATGTACTGAATGGTTATTTATTATTAAAAAAAAAATAAAAATCCGATATATATATATATATTTTTTTACTGATACCCGATCCAGCTATTTTACTGATATCGGCGGACGATACCGATACCAATATCGGATCGGTGCATCCCTAGTCTCAACATTGGGGGGGGGGACACTTTAACCTTCTGTAGTGTGGTTGTGAAAGGGTTAAGGTCTCCCAGGACATTCTGAGCGTACTTCATTCAGGTGTACTTTTCTGCACCAATTTGTGCTTTTTCTGCATCAATTCGTGGTGGAAATGTCTTTATTTATGTAAAGGAAAAGACAACATTCAGGAACCTGCTGACACAAATATAATGGAATATAATGCAGTAATGCTCTGAAATGGTTGGTTATAGTACAGTTACAGGGTTAATATATATTAAATTATGAAATGGTTATTAAATGGTTCATATATAGTTACAGGTAAGAAGGATATATAAATGTTTTGACCCCCTTATTTGTTACCTCTTTTGGGGAGGGGGTTGTCTTTCATATTATATTAGCTTTTCTTTTTTGTGGGGGAGACAAATTTGACCTCTTCTCTATATTGAGGGGGACGTGTCCACTGCAACCCCCCTAAAACTACACCTCTGAGTCAGGGTGGGAGGGTCCAGAGGCAGGACTAGATTTACTCTATTTGGGTCCTGGTCTAAACTTTGTGACCCAAATCAGCCATTGGGAGAGAGGGGCCTGAAAGCGTGGGGTCTGAGAGTGTGGGGTCTGAGAGTGTGGCAGTGGGAGGAGCCCAGTATGGTCTGCCGGGCGCTTGAAGCCTTTTTACAACGCATCCGCGTTTCCGGGTTCCCGTTTTGCGCACTGATTGGCCAGGTCATGTGACATGAGCGCCAATCGTGGGACGGCAAGTTTCTACACTGGTTAAGCTTAGGCACTCTTCGAAGTTGGTTAAGGTTAGAGATTGTCTTAGAGCGTGACGGCAAGTTCTTTCGCCGGTTAAGCTTAGGCACTCTTCGAAGTTGGTTAAGGTTAGAGTTTGTCTTAGCATGGCGATAGAACGCCAGGTAGTTTGCAGGCAAAGTTTTTTTTTTTAAGTTTCATAATTCATGATTTTTAGGGCAGGGATCCCCAAAAGTTTTGATGAGGGGGGCCAAGGGCCAACATGTGACATGGGTGGATGACTGCAGGAGTACCACATGTCCCTGGACACTGAGGTACGTGACACAAACCTTAACAGTGGCTCTGGTCTCGTGTTGGGGTGTTTATTAACTCATTAATGATGAAGTTATTTCAAAGATCATTAAACTGCATCAAAAGTATCAACCTCTGGTCCGGAAAACACACTGGAGGGCCAGAGAGAACGTTGCGGAGGGTCCATTTTGGCCCACGGGCCCTATGTTGGGCAGCCCTGTTTTAGAAGAAGCAATAGTACTAGTGATCATAAAGAACACCTGACCTGGCGGCTGGGTGGCGCAGGGGACATTGCGCTCGTCACCAACGCAAGAGACACCGGGTTCGACTCCGGCTGTCGGCGTTGCCTCCGGCTTGGGCCGGCCGTCATACTAACTCAATTGGCAGAGTTAGCGGGTGGAAGTCGATGGGTGGTAATCTGGACGTTGTGGACAGCGACTCCTACAGGTCGGTTGGGGGACGCCTGCACAGCAGAGACAGGAAAATGGCGGGGGTAGTAGTGTGAGCCTCCCACACGTAGTTACACCTCGCCAATGAGAGTCCGCGCTGGCAGGTGAAAAGATGTGACAGGCTGCCTCCACATGTATCGGAGGGGACATGTGATGCAAGGCTTCTATATCCTCCCTACAACCGGCCAGTGGGGGGCATATGCAAGCAACGTTCAAGACAGGGGAGGGGAGAATTGGCACGGCTAAATTGGGATGGGAGAAAAAAAGTGGATAAAAAAAAAAAAAAAACACCTGACCGCTTTATTGTAAGCAGGTTTACACGAGAACAGGTTTGAACTGTTCTGTGGAGGATTTCCAACACTGACACCCTTTGTGGACCAGACCCTGACTCAAATCAATAATACTCCCGAACGGCGTTACACCAATTAGACCTGCTGGCCCTCGTGTTCGGGGTACAAAGTAGGTCACTGGGCCCTGCTGACCCATTCAACGGGGGGTAATTGGATCATTGACCACTCACCGTAATAGGACAGTAGAAGAGTGTGTGGAGAGGAGTGTCCCTCCGCCGTCCAAGTAAGGGCAGCACTGTCTCCGTCGCAGCCGGAGAGCAGCGCTCCTTCCCCCCCGGCCTCCAGGCGCTGTTCTTCTCCTCCTCGGTCCCGGCCACAACAGAGCACGGATACGCGCGACGCCACGCCGTCCACCCGTACCAGCCCCAGACGCACCGCCTGACCGGAGGGAATGTCTATCGCCCAGGTGCAAACGGTGGCCTGCGGCGGGGTGCTCTCGGTCTGGGGGTATGTGGTGGGGCTTAGTGGCGCCCCCGGGAAAGTGAGTGTAATGTTACCACTAGTCTCTTGGTCCATGTGGAAAGAACCGCACTGGTTGTTGTACAACGCAGACGTTGCTGCTTTGCCTGCAGAGGAGACACGTTTTAGAGACGTCGGTCAAGTTGAGGTTTACTAAGTTCAACTATAGTCCCTGACTTGTGCGGCGCTAATGAGTTCCAGTCTCTGGGTTTCTGGATAATACGATTTTTAATTAGCCCCAGATATCTCAACACTCACCCGGCCTTAACATTCACTTTAGACACCTTAAACACCTTTGACACTACACGATCTTTGTATTTATTACTAAAGAGTTGCACTACATCCATCCATCCATACCTCATTTTGCATTCTTGAATTTTGGTTGCATTTTGTACTATTTTTGTTTGTATATTGTATATTTTGTATAGTGTCTTTATTCTTTTACTTTTTATTGTATTAAGCACAATGATGATGATGATGATGATGATGAGGATGAAGACTTTATTCCAGACTCAAGGTCCATATTACACATCTACAAAACAACAACAAAAATACAATAACAAAAGAAACAAGGCCAACAACATAGATAAAAAAAACATAAAGGCATCGTTTGCACAAATCAGAGGAGTACCTTGTATCACTTTGTTTGACATCAGTATTATCCTGTTTTCTTTTACTCTAATAGTCGACACATAAATGTAACATCAAGTTCCTCAGCAGAGGACATTTGTAGTCATAAACAAATAGCTTGCACTAGTTAGTAGGATCCTAAATGCATCATTGCAGGTTTTTTTTTCTCATTTTTGCTGTACTATAATTACACCAGAGGTGTGCAGTATAAAACGGAGTACAATAGCTCTGAACTTATTTCCACATTGTCTGTAGTACACATAACATTTTCTCATAAAAACAATATCAGGGGGCTAGAACCACACATTTCACTGGTACATGTACCTTATGTGAGTCTGTGACAAATAAAACAAGACTTGAAACTTGATATATCTGTTAAAGGGCCAGAGCTGATTAATGGGGCAGACAATATAACAACAACAAAAAACAACAACTCCATCTTAACAAGTTCGTTCATCATGTATCGACTCTTCTTAAAACAAGTTAAAGAAATCTACCAGTGGATCATACAAGCCAAGTTATTATCCTGAAACTGAAGTTGTGACCAGTCTTATTTCAATATGATGTCACTTGTTTTAAAATACATTTATTGGAACTTAAAGTTCAGTTGGATTGTAACGCGAATACAGTATCCCACGCATCTTGAGTTCCCCCCCTCCAATTATTCTGTGAAAATACGATGAACGACTCAGCATGTGAACTTGAAATAGGTCTACTTGTTACGATGGGGATTTTTGCATGGGATTTCATGTAGCCCATGCAGTAGTTTCGTAGACATAAGTAGTTTATGTACTACAAACAGACACAGTCGTCCGGTGATATATATATTTCCTTACCTGCTGTGGCGATAATAAAGACAAGCAGATAGACGTGGAGCTGCATTTCCAATCCCGAGACATTTCAATGTCAGTCCCTGTAATAATTCCAAATCCATATGTCAGAGTTATTATCCGTGCGCAATGGCGAAGTGGGAAAGAACGACAAATAGCCAGTACGTTACTGTAATACGCGCACAGCAGAACAATCTCCAGTTGTCCTCTGAGTCTGACCGTCAGGAACTTTCCTTCTCCATCATTTCCTTCCAACGGAAATCGCAATGTTGTCAGTCAGGGTAGCGCGCAGGCCAGACTGTAACCTAAATTAGACGCGTCTGTGTGTGTGTATGTGTGTGTGTGAGAGAGAGAGAGAGAGCGAGAGAGAGAGAGAGAGAGAGAGAGAGAGAGAGAGAGAGAGAGAGAGAGAGAGAGAGAGAGAGAGAGAGAGAGAGAGAGAGAGAGAGAGAGAGAGAGAGAGAGAGAGAGAGAGAGAGAGAGAGAGAGAGAGAGAGAGAGAGAGAGAGAGGGGAGAGAGAGAGAGAGAGCGAGAGAGAGAAGAGAGAGAGCGCGGGAGAGAGAGAGAGACACCCCAGGTAACTTCCTCGCTCAAGGCGCTTCCGTGCGTCTTGGCGTCTCCAAAGATGAGACGTTGGAAGAAGAAACCTCGTTAGTCACAGCGGGGCTCGTTGTTTACACGCTGCGTAAACTGTGTGCAGCCAGGGCAGCATTATTGGCCCCGAGGGGACACGGGGACATAAAAGGACCCGCACAGTTCATTACGGCTTTATACCCCGCCGCGATGTCAACCAAAGGAACTCGTTAGAAACTGGCGCCACATACGCACACCTTCCCCCCCAAGACGCGGTGTGCTCATTTGCTTTTTGGATATAAAGGTCATTATCTTCATCTAGATTTTTTTTTAAACGAGTACACACTCTTCTTAACATGTTTTCTTTATTTCGACAAATAAGGGGAGGCGAAGTACAAGGGAGACGCATGAGAGACAGTTCTGTCGGGATTCGATCCGGCGCCAGAGGTCCCAGAGGCGAAAGTCTTCAAACCACTACATTATCTCATGGGCAGTAGTGGAGGAGCATCCAGCTGCAGCCCGGCAGGCGTGTGAGATGCATCCAGCTGCAGGACGACAGCACCGACACTCTCAGGACCGCGACACTTTAAGGACCCACACTTTAAGGACCCACACTTTAAGGACCCTCGCTTCCATTGGCTGATTTGGGTCACGTGACCGTCCCACCCAAAAGGCGTGTAGCCTTTTTACAACGCATCCTCGTTTCCGGCGCTCTGATTGGCCAGGCCATGTGACATGTGCGCCCAATAGCGTGGTTGCTCATTTCCGCGTCGAACAGCCTGCAAACTACCTGGCGTTCTATCGCCATGCTAAGACAAACTCTAACCTTAACCAACTTCGAAGAGTGCCTAAGCTTAACCGGCGAAAGAACTTGCCGTCACGCTCTAAGACAATCTCTAACCTTAACCAACTTCGAAGAGTGCCTAAGCTTAACCAGTGTAGAAACTTGCCGTCCCACGATTGGCGCTCATGTCACATGACCTGGCCAATCAGTGCGCAAAACGGGAACCCGGAAACGCGGATGCGTTGTAAAAAGGCTTCAAGCGCCCGGCAGACCATACTGGGCTCCTCCCACTGCCACACTCTCAGACCCCACACTCTCAGACCCCACGCTTTCAGGCCCCTCTCTCCCAATGGCTGATTTGGGCAATAGTATCCACCTGCAGACCTGGAGACCAGCGCTTACAAGCCCCCGCACATACAAGCCCGCACATAGCAACCCCTCGCTTCCATTGGCTGATTTTGGTCACGTGATTTTGGCACGTTGCACTGCGGGATTGATTGATTGATTGATTGAAAACTTTATGGTGACGTGATTTTGTGTCACGTTGCACGTTGCACTGCGGGATTGATTGATTGATTGATTGAAAACTTTATTAACAGATTGCCGTATGATTTGGGTCACGTTGCACTGCGGGATTGATTGATTGATTCATTGATTCATTGATTGATTGATTGATTGATTGAAAACTTTATTAACAGATTGATTGATTGATTGAAAACTTTATTAACAGATTGTAGAATGGGTACACGTGACCTGACCGATTGATTGATTGATTGATTGATTGATTGATTGATTGATTGATTGAAAACTTTATTAACAGATTGCAGAATGGGTACAGTGACCGATTGATTGATTGATTGATTGATTGATTGATTGATTGATTTATTGATTGATTGATTGAAAACTTTATTAACAGATTGCAGAATGGGTACAGTGACCGATTGATTGATTGATTGATTTATTGATTGATTGATTGATTTATTGATTGATTGATTGATTGAAAACTTTATTAACAGATTGCAGAATGCAGTACAGCTCAATACACACAATTGTTAAGGGGATGCAGACCATGCAGTACTGTTACATTTGTGACATACAGTAAATATATACAAGGGGGAGGGAACTGTACATTTATGATGAATTGAAAATGGGGGACCCTGATGTAAACAAGACGGAAGTCTTTCTCTGGTCTGCATCCCCTTAACAATTGTGTGTATTGAGCTGTACTGCAGATATATTTCAATTGCCTTACTTATTTACATAAGTATTATAGGCCTACAGCAGTATTGTACAGACAGTCTGTGTGAAGTCTGTGTGGTTATCCAGCTGCACAAAGGCAGAGCAAGAGGCTCTACAGAGGGTGGTGAAGGCGGCAGGCAGGATTGTCGGGACTCCTCTATCAAACATCACCTCCGTCTTCACCTCCCGCTGCCTCCACCGCTCCAAGTGTATCATCAAGGACCAGTCTCACCCAGCACATCACCTCTTTCAGCTCCTTCCCTCAGGGAGGAGATACCGGTCCATACATGCCAAGAGTTAAAGATTTAAGAACAGCTTTTTCCCCCAAGCAGTCAGACTGTTAAACGCTCATTGACTGTCCCCTCACGTGCACCATGCACTTACCTGGACTTGATAATCACTGTTACCACTCATCATGCACTTTATTTAAAATATTCTGTTATGTACAGTGTTATATGTGTTTCATGTATGTATATATTGTACTACGGTCTGTGGGAGCTCCCCTGAAATTTCACTCACGGTCATATAAGAGTTTTAATGTAGACGGTTTTATTAATGAAATGTTGGGTATAAACTGGGAGGAGGTATGTTGTGAGGATGACCCAGAGGTTGCACTGGACTTATTTATGTCAGAAACAAATCAGCCCCATGGATAGATAGTAGCTTTTAATGAATTTTAATGAATGAGAGAGACATACTGTAGCCAAAAAAGCATCAGTGTGTTCCAGTTCTGCAGATGACAGACAAAAGTACCGTTCCTTACGTAATCAAGTCACAAAGTTAAATAAGGTGAGAAAAAGGGAATATTTTAAACCATGGTTATATGATGTGAGAAATGATGGTAAAAATCTATGGAATGTTTTAAATCAAATTATGGGTAGAAAATCCAATGTCTGTACACCTTTTGTTGAGTCATATGGAATTGTCCTAACCAAACCATGTGATATTGCCAACCATTTTAATGATTTTTATGCAAGTAAGATATCTCAGCTCAGGCAGGGAATGCACATCTCAAACAATACAAAATCAAATGACATAATTAAGAATATCATAATGAAAGATAAAGGGTGTACATTTGATTTTCAACAGGTTGAGGTTAGTGATATTGAAAGGTTACTCCAGGCTCTACCTGACAGCAAGTTAGCTGGCACAGACAACTTGGATAGTAAATTATTGAGAATTACTGCTACGATCATAGCAAGTCCAGTGTCATATTATTAATAGATGTATACAAGTGGGACTATGTCCAAAGAGATGGAAGGAGGCTAAGGTTACTCCTTTACCCAAAGACTCCAAATCAGTTTTTAATGAGGGCAACTCCAGACCTAATATAGAAAAGATAGAAAGGCTGACAAAGAGAATTTGTATAAAAATATAGAACAGTTTATTTCTGTTTCCATGCCCACAGAAAAGTGCTCAGTTCATCATCAGAGACCAGAATGTCATATCTCCTTCCTCAACCTTGGCTGTTGTTTATAAGAAGGCCGTCAGACTGTAACCTAGTGTCTTTGCCTAGTATACTAGTTGATCATATATTAACTAGTCAAAAGCTGTACAGAGATTTAACACAGATGGACATAGATAACATTTCCAGTCACAAGGTTTTTATTGTTAAACATTCACAGAATGTGTGTGAGATACCACTGATGTAATCAGGTTTGTTTACATAAATGGCAAACTATATATATATATATATAGCTTTGGCATTTTGTGGAAAACTGGAAAAAGTGGAAACTTAATTTAATTATTCTAGTTTTATCTCCAAAACTGAAATATTCTGTCGTCTGTCACCCAGACGACCCAAGGTTTGAGCAGTGAGGAGGAGGGCCCTGGTCCATCCACAACACTGCCCCGCTCTGCACCACCAGCGGAGATAGCTGCTCCACCACCTGCTGCACAGAGGGAGGTCCCTGGCACCTCCATCGTCCGTCGGGGACATAACAGCTCTGCACCACCAGCGGAGATAGCTGCTCCACCACCTGCTCCACAGAGGGAGGTCCCTGGCACCTCCATCGTCCGTCGGGGACATAACAGCTCTGCACCACCAGCGGAGATAGCTGCTCCACCACCTGCTGCACACGGGGACATAACCGCAGGGCAGGGCTCCTCCTCCACCACCACCACCCGCCTGACTACCTACCAGCAGGAAACAGCAATGAACATTTTTTATTGAGCCTGCTGCCAGCTTTGGACACACTTGATGGTGAAAATAATTCACTTTTAGTAGAAAAAGGGGGTAACCACTGCGCTCAGACAGGTGCGTAGTCCAACATTAATTAAGTTGCAAAAAAGGAGGTAGGGACCGCACTCAGAATATCGTTGTTTTTATTTTCAAGTTGTTATAGCGCACAAAACGTTTTCAGCCATCCGGCCTTCATCAGTGTGCACAGCAGTGCGCTATAACAACTTGAAAATAAAAACAACGATATTCTGAGTGCGGTCCCTACCTCCTTTTTTGAAAAGAATTCACTTGTCAGAATGAAAATCCAGCAGGTTTTGCATGAGGCTCAGTTTCCAGTTGAGTTGTAGGTTCTTTGTTTTATTGTAATCAGTTCAATTGTTTTTAGGTTTACTTGTTTTTAATGATTTAATTTAATTGTAATCAGTTTAATTTACCTGTGCCTTTGATGATCTGTAAATAAAATAAATATGCACTGTTCTAATAATCAATTCAATGTCTAAATGTATCTGTGCCCATAATTGTAATATGTATATATGCATTGGTCAAAGTTTAATCTTGATTTGCATCGTAATAGCCAAAACATTATGCTAGTTATGAATAACATTTATACAAAATTGTTGGTAATAAATAGTTATTGTACAAGGACAATCTTGGTTGAGCATGGGAACAACTCTCTCAACACAAAGTAGGTGGCTCTGAAAAGAGCCTTTGGGTGGCTCTGAAAAGAGCCTTTGGGTGAATACGGGAGGTAGGAGTAGGAGGTCCTCAGATGATCCCATTCTGCCATGGCACCTATCCTGCAGCTGAGCAGCTGAGAAGTACCCAGTGAAGGTTTCCCTGACAGTAATGGCCTCTCTGGTGGCGTTGTTGCTTCCCATCCTTCTGAGGGCCTGGGCACCAAGGAGTGGCTCTGCTGGCACCACAGGCACTGGCACAGATCCATCGTCCCACCTGATTGATTGATTGATTGATTGAAAACATTATTAATTGCAGAATGGGTACAATACAGTACAGCTCAATACAAACAACTGTTAAGGGGATAGCTCAATACAAACAACTGTTAAGGGGATGAAAGACTTTCATCTTGTTTACATCAGGGTCCCCCATTTTCAATTTATCAGGACATTTATGACATACAGATATTTATATATAGCCTACCTCATGAAGTTGTGGAGCATACATGTTGCTTTCACAACTTTCTCCGCAACCTCTGGAGACACACCCAGCACCCTCCTATACAGCCTCCACTGAGCCGCCATGATGCCAAAGGAGCACTCCACCATTCTTCTTCTGGCGTGGGAAAGCCTGAATGAATTAATGACAACTTTATTTAACAGATTGCAGAATGGGTACAATACAGTACGGCTCAATACACACAATTGTTAACCCTTTTCACTGCCACACGACAGCAGGTTAACCCTTTCACTGCCACACTACAGAAGGTTAACCCTCGGTTGTGTGATAGTAAAGGGTTAACCTGTAGTGTACAGTACACCCAAAGCTGGAGCAGGCTGCCTGCTCATCATATCTGCACATAAATGGCACACACATTGACATTGATTGTACATATAAAACACTGCTCATCTATCGACAAAAGCAATACATACCTCTGGCTGTTGTTGACCACGGCTGACCATTCATAGTCTGAATCATCCCAATCATCTACTTTGGATGGAGAAGTCTCACCGAGGAACTCAGCCATTTCATCATCTCCTACAAACTCCTTGTCCCACAGGGAAGCGCCACACACACGCCGACTCATATTTGCTAAACGAATGGTCAAAAATACTACAAAAAACTAAAAAAAAATACTCCTAAACGCTGCTGCTGCTAATACTGTCTAAATATACTACAAAAATCCTCAACACTGATGACACCCGACAACACTGATGACACCCGACAACACTGATGACACCCGACAACACTGATGACACCCGACAACACTGATGACACCCGACAACACTGATGACACCCGACAACACTGATGACACCCGACAACACTGATGACACCCGACAACACTGATGACACAAGACAACACTGATGACACCCGACAACACTGATGACACCCGACAACACTGATGACACCCGACAACACTGATGACACCCGACAACACTGATGACACCCGACAACACTGATGACACAAGACAACACTGATGACACCCGACAACACTGATGACACCCGACAACACTGATGACACCCGACAACACTGATGACACAAGACAACACTGATGACACCCGACAACACTGATGACACCCGACAACACTGATGACACAAGACAACACTGATGACACAAGACAACACTGATGACACAAGACAACACTGATGACACCCGACAACACTGATGACACAAGACAACACTGATGACACAAGACAACACTGATGACACAAGACAACACTGATGACACAAGACAACACTGATGACACAAGACAACACTGATGACACAAGACAACACTGATGACACCCGACAACACTGATGACACAAGACAACACTGATGACACCCGACAACACTGATGACACAAGACAACACTGATGACACCCGACAACACTGATGACACCCGACAACACTGATGACACCCGACAACACTGATGACACCCGACAACACTGATGACACCCGACAACACTGATGACACCCGACAACACTGATGACACCCGACAACACTGATGACACCCGACAACACTGATGACATAGAAAACACTCCGGTCATTACTCCGGGACAGCAACTCACAGGGAGACAGGGAGACGGGGCAGGCGTTAAGACTGCAAGCGTATGGATACAGGGTGAGATACAAGACAATAGCTCAGGGCCGTATGCCCCGAGGGGGCAGGAGGAGTCAGTCACTCAGAAGGTTCAGCACTGCAGGCCAGGCGGTATGAAGCTGTTCCACCAGCTGGGGGAAGGGTATCCGGTGCCCAGGTACTCATCTCCCTGCAGGAGAGAGAGAGATAAGAGCTATAGCAGCAGTGCAGCAGGCTAAACCAAAACGCCAACAACCAACCGAAAAATACCTTTCAACATTCACCCGTTTGCTTCCATCTCTTTACAATCTTCCTTTCAAATTCCTCCCGTTCACTGAAATAGTAGACATAAAAATCACAACTTTGTTGACAGAAACATTGAAAAGGATATATATATATTTACATTCTCTACTCTCACCTGTGATGTACAGATGGACCTATTAGGAAGAGTTGTTCAGCCTGCAGCAATGGCATGTTCTTATGCAGGGCAAGGCCATGAATGATAGCCTACCAAAAGAAAGTATGTAATTTAATAATAATAAAAAAAATTATCTGATCCAGTCTACCAATACAAAACAGCAAACCATTATATGATTACATACACAAGTGGCACTATTGCAGGCAACCTCTTTATATATGTTTTGAAAGTGCAGGAGCAGCCATGATTATCCCTACCTCCGGAAACAGAACATCCAGGATGAACTTCACTTCATCTGTGAATTCCACCAGAGGTGATGTTTTGTGCAATATGACCCGAAGATGCCTGAAGAGGGTGTTTTGGTGTTCCTCAGTGGAGAGGTAGACGGGGACCTCAGCGGACTTCTGGTGGAAGTATTTCGCCTTCCCGTTGAGTACATCCTGACAACAATTTTGTGACAATAGAACCAGTGCTTTGTGTGGTGGTTATGTGAATCAAAACAGGCATGAAATGTCAACGTACTGTACATTCATTCAAAAGATACAGTACAAAATTTGAGGCATAGTTAAATTATGTAAATTGATCATATTCCTAAAGACCCTAAAGGTGAAGCGTTACTTTGAGATCAAATATGAAAATTTGCAAAATACCACCAAATGCTGTTCAGCGTTCTGTGATTGGACAATGAAGTCCACCAGTCTCTTCTCCTCTGCAGAGCGGTCAATGGCTGCCTGCACATGGGCTGGAAGTTGCGTAGTGCTCCCACTCCCGCGTGGGACTCTGTACACCGGGGTATGGTTTCCCTTAAGCAACCCTCTGGCTTCATTGGTCCAGAAGGCAAACATCTGGCCACACCTTCAAAACAACAACATTAATCTTAAGTATTGGATAGGAAAAGGCTATGGCCGTATATCTTTTTAATGATGTTATACTGATAGAATGCAGGTGTTAATTTATGCATCCAACAAATGCTCCATTAAGTTTCAGATGTTTTACATCTTCTGCCAGTGACCCTATAAATTAAGTGTTACCAAAATGAATAAACGTATTGGTCAGGGCTGTCATACCCTTCTATTTGGAAACGTTCCATTAGAAAGAGACACCACCACTTGCGGATCAAAGGCATGTCCATCTGAAAGAGATTAGAGTGACGAGGATCATCTTTAGTCCATAATGTATTCCTTCGGCCATACGACTTAAGAGGTCTCCTGGGTTCAAGGTAGTGGTAGGAGATATCGAGTTAACAGCAAAGGAGGAAGTCACATAGGATGTGTTTTGGACAACACCTTATCAGGGGTGAGCATGGCACAAAAGGTGGTCACAAAGATCAATCAGAGAATAAAATGTCTCTGTAGAGTGTCCACCTATATTAACAGGTCAGCAATGGAAGTCCTGGCAGGGGCACTGATCCAATGTCATTATGACTATGCATGCTCCTCCTGGTACACTGGCATCACAGTAGCACTGAAAGGTAGGCTACAGACAGCTCAGAACAAATTAGTTAGAATGATTTTAAAACTCCATCCCAGGACTCACCTTACAGACACATTTTTTAACAGCCTCAAAATGGCTCAGGGTTGAGGAGAGGGTCTCTCAATTAAAACTCAACATGACACACAGGATACTCTGGAATACTGTCCCTCAATATCTTAGTGGATATTTTAACATGGTAAGGGATGTACACGGACATGCCACCAGGGTGAGTCCTACAGACATCGTCCCAGTCAGTGAGATGCAATAGAAAAGCCTATGGCTTTATTGTGTTTATTAGAATCATATTGGTAAATGGATAAATGTATACCTGTTCATATTGTGATCAAATGCATATGTGTGATTTCCATTCTATCTATCTATTCTCTTCCAGATGAATAGTATGGTGCAAAATAAACATTATTTGAACTCTGTTAATTGTTCTGTGGTTAAATGGTATTCTAACTTACCTCACGGAACTCAAACCCTGTGTTCAGGACTATGGACAGGGTGTACTGGAACAGAGAAAGCGGAAATCAATATTTATCATAATGTTGACAAAAGCCGGCATGTAATTATTAACAAAAAAATAGACCTTACCATAATCATAAAAACCCCACAGTCATTTCCACTGAGCTGACGTGGTAGGTCCAGATCAGCCCCAGTTTCTTCGGTCCAGGGCCCAGGGGCAATTTGGTGTGCTAGATTTCTATAGAGAAATATATAAATCTTATTTCTTTATCTACTTTTTTCTCCCATTTTCTATTTTTCTCCCATCCCAATTTCGTATCGTCCAATTCTACCCTCCCCTGTCTCGAACGCTGTTAGGCCATGCCTCCCACAAGCCGGCTGCAATGTGGACGAAGCCTTGCATCACGTGTCCCCTCCGGTACTCGAGGAGGCAGCCGTTGCATCTTTTCACCTGCACAGTGCAATCTTTCAGCGTCGGGGGTCTGCGTGGGAGGGACACGCCGCCCCCGTCGCTTCCTGATTCTGCTGCGCAGGCGCACCAACCGACCTGTAGGAGTCGCTGTCCACAATGTCCGATCCCCACCCATCAGCTTCCCACCCCCTAATACTGCCAATTGTATTAGTACGAACGACCAGCCAAGCTGATAGCAATGCGGAGAGCTGGGCTCAAACCCAGCGTCTCCTGCATTGGTGGTGAGCGCCTTGCCCACTGCACCACCTAGCCGCCCCAGAAATATATAATTATTGAGAGAAGATAGATGTGACAACCACCACCACCACATTGGTACAACATAGCAAAACCAGAGGCTATAGGAAAGTAGCCAAACCATTAGGGTTGGGTATGGTTTAATTTGTTTCCATTGTGGTGCCAAAATTTCTTTTTCAAAACATTGCTACTTCCTAAAAGCAATAGTTTTCTAGTATTATACATGTTGGAACCAGTACCACTCAGTACTCAGTTATTGATACCCAACCATAACGTAATTTTATATGAACTTGGCAAGCAATATGTCTTATCTGACAACCTAAACAGGACTCTGTAATCCGCATCTGCAAACCCGTATGGATGGTTTGCGTACATCGAGTCCAAGAAGAACAAATGTCTCCGCAATGGCCGCATGATCTATAATTTGGTAATGGGTCATTAGTTTGGGTCAATAGTTGCACAACAGTTTCACAGTCATTAGGACAAGGAGTAGAGCTGTATTTCATAGTTGTTAGTTGGAATACACATTATTCAAACTGCCCAATAACCATATCATCTAATGACAGTAACATAGCCTTACACAGAGAACGTAGTGGTCTGGCCCATATGTGTTGGTCCAAGCTGGGAAGACTAAGAAGTCTTTCATGTGTAGATATACCTAACATAAATGAAAAAAGTCATCATTATACATAACTACATTTTTAACGGCATTAATATTTGTAACAGCAATTAATTTTTTTACTTTGTTAGTTTATGTACACCGACTTACTGGAAAGTCATGCATGTTGGGTGGTTTAATCTTCCATGTAGGAACTACGAACATGTCCTCTATATATATGTCTTTGCCCTAGGGAATAAATAACATTGAAAGACAAATGGTATAACAAAGCATAAACAATTGCATTATGTTTCATTTCTGCTATAGTATTCTGTATAGATTTACTTACTTGTAGCAGAGCTAGTTCTTTAATGATTGCCATGCAGGCATTCCCGATCTGCAAGAAACAAAAATGAGCGAAAAAGCTTAAAAGCAAATATGCTTTCAAGCCCTTCCTTGTGTTCACCTATTACCCAATACTCACAGATGAATCAACGTCTCTTAGCAATCCCAGGCTGCAGAATTCTTCACGCATCAGACATATGGGTCCTTCTTTGACAATATATTCTGTGACTGGCCGTGTCTTGTCCAGCACGTAATCGAGCTGTGAATAACAGTTATTAATTATAATCAGTTATTACCAATTTATTTATTTTTATACTGTACACTTTGAATACGAATTTATATTTGGATTGATTAGCTTACCAGTTGGTCCTGGGTAGAATTCCATTCCTCATCCCAGAAAATCCTTGTTTCTGCCGTTATGGAGGGCACAGTGGGGGCTGCTGCCACTGTGGCCACTAAAAAATATAGAGATTTCCAGTCATTCATGTGAAGGCATGTTTAAAAAAATCGAAATCATCAAGTGCAAGAAATTCCTGACCCTGACCCCCACCTTCACCCCATTACTCACCAAGTGGTTCATCAGTGACCATTGGAGCAGTGGCAGATGTGTCTGACAATACTGGATTTCATAAAAATAAAAAAAATATTTCAACAATACTGGGATTAATGTGTTGCATTTTGATATAATGGAGGGCACAGTGGGGGCTGCTGCCACTAAAAAATATAGAGATTTCCAGTCATTCATGTGAAGGCATGTTTAAAAAATCAAAATCATCAAGTGCAAGAAATTCCTGACCCTGACCCCCACCTTCACCCCATTACTCACCAAGTGGTTCATCAGTGACCATTGGAGCAGTGGCAGATGTGTCTGACAATACTGGATTTCATAAAAATAAAAAAAATATTTCAACAATACTGGGATTAATGTGTTGCATTTTGATATAATGGAGGGCACAGTGGGGGCTGCTGCCACTAAAAAATATAGAGATTTCCAGTCATTCATGTGAAGGCATGTTTAAAAAATCAAAATCATCAAGTGCAAGAAATTCCTGACCCTGACCCCCACCTTCACCCCATTACTCACCAAGTGGTTCATCAGTGACCATTGGAGCAGTGGCAGATGTGTCTGACAATACTGGGTTTCCTAAAAATAAAATATAAAATATTTCAACAATACTGGGATTAATGTGTTGCATTTTGATATAATTGCATAGCAAAACAAAATTTTGGAAAGTTACCCAATACTGCCTGGCTGTGGATGTTCATTGTTACATCATTAGATCCAAAAGCCTTTTTGAAGTTGTCCAGAGTGCGCTTGTTTCTGTTCACGTTATCATGGTGGATGATGTTCCTCATGAGGAATAGATGGGTCGATGGCAAACTCATGTTTAGGAAGTAGTTGTTTTTCTTCATCCTTGCAAACAATTGTTCTGCTACTTGACTGTTAATTTTTCCAGCAAGCTGCGGGACCAGGCAAAGCTTCCGCAGAGCATCACGGTCATCCTTTGTATTATCTTCATGGAATCTGTCATAGAGAGCATAATGCTCTGCTGAACCGGTTATTGGATGGCCACCACTGTCTGGGATCAGTTTTTTAGTCTCCAGCCAAAGTAGTGACACCTTCAGCTTTCCCTCTTTGGCCTGCTGTATGTTCTCTGGAGTTGGTGCAGATAGCCTTCCCTCAAAAGGCTTAAAAGGCAATATCTGCGGTTCTCTCAGATTCATGTGTGTTGCCAGTCCACGTGCAAAGTCATAGATCACAATGTTTGGCATGTGTTTCCAAGAGAGGAGAAGATCTGTGAAGTCACGTGGGCTTTCCGCTCGAAGGTTAAATTTAATACTGTATACGATGCCACATGGACACATAATCACAGCGTAACCACCTGAAATATATAAAAAAAAGTATTCAACAGTTTTTAAAAAGATAAACTAGTGTGTTTTCACCCTCAGAGATAATATTAATCAGAAGAAAACTATCAGTAATAGTAGCTTGTACATGTATGGTGTTAAATTTTTAAAACATACCTGACGCAGCCCAGATCTTTTGGAACACCTTGTCGTATGCCTCCCTCGACCTCATTTCACCAGACAATCTCAGGAGGAGATCAGTGCGTGATCCAGATGAATCCAGCGCACACTCCCTACATAATGTGCGAATCACTTCAACCTACAAAATAAAATATGTTAATATGTATGGAGAGCTGCATGTTTTAAAGTGGAATCATGGCGTTAATTCGCTCCGAAAAGGGAAAATAAATTAATTCACTCCTAAAAGGAAAACCAAATTATTTTTTTTACCTTCTGCTTATACAGTTCTTCTGTCAGCCGGTCTTCTGAGACTGTTAGTTCCCGCACCTCAGCTTCAGCTGGTTTTGCTGGATGGACTTTTCGAAATTCCGTATTAATGACTTTGTTACAGCCTCGTGTTCTTTCTCCGATCCAAGGTGCCCAATAGTGGAAAGTTGGTGGAACATATAATGGATTGTTTTTTTGACCTTTATAAAAGGACAAGAAGAACGTCAATAAATTAAAGAGTTGTAAGTGAAGTGACATCTTGATAAATATACCACAACATGTATCTATCTCCATGTGGTTGTCACATTTGTAATTGGAAAAGGTCCAGCATTTTAACTAAGTGCTCATTAGTATTGTCTTGCATTACTTGTTACAAATCCTCGGCAGATCCTTTCCATTGAAAGTGCCTCCCAAAAAAGTTGTATGTCGACCTCTCCATTGAAGTTCTCAGGAGGTTGTGGAAGGTCACTCACTAAACAAACAAGGATGAAATATTGTAACTTCTGAGAGTAATCCCGGTCTGCAATTCACATAAATCTGTATTCCATGAAAGCATTCTTACCTGACAAATGGAACACGCCCTTCTTATGGAGGTCCATGATTACTGCAGGTGGATGATCACCACAGCGTATGCAGGAATATTCATACGCATGTGCTGTGAGGG
Source organism: Notolepis coatsorum (assembly GCF_963971535.1). Lineage (NCBI taxonomy): Eukaryota > Metazoa > Chordata > Actinopteri > Aulopiformes > Paralepididae > Notolepis > Notolepis coatsorum. The sequence goes on along the minus strand of NW_028170757.1, from coordinate 74,344 downwards.
CTTCAAAGTGGAGATAACCATGGAGCACTGTATCAGCAGAGGGGTACTGTACACCTGTGGTCAACTCCAAATATTCGACCACTCTGCTCACTGCAGTATGGACCTTAGAGAGAAAAATATTATGGAAAAAACAAATGTACTGTAGCAATTCATTTGTAAACTAACCCAATATTTCAAAGAAGATTTTATCAAACATTACCTGTAGCAGGTTCCGAATGGTGATGCATAAAGGGAGAGCGAGTATGGCATGGTCATTAAAGTTATGTAAACCTTCTTTCCACTCTTGGTACCGGAAGTAGGTTCCACATTGTGGGCAGGATTTACAGTAGGTTGAGATGTCTGGAAATCCAAAGATTCAACAAGAATCGCAACACAGTTTACAACACATTGAATAATATATATAAGAGAAACAAATCCTCCACAGTAGATTGTAATAAGATAATATTAGTGTTCACAGATGTTACGTTGTCATTGACACTCTGTAGGCTCAATGTCGAGCCAATGCAACACAACAAGGAGACGGCAGTCAAAGTAGTAGTTAATGAAATAATTACCATGGATGAAATGAAGAATAAACGAAAGTAACGACAGACAAGAACACATTCTACACAGACAGGATCAGCACCAGACTGAGGCCATGTCCCCACGTATATGGATCTTTTGCCAAACGCACATTTTATTCCACGATTGGGCCTCTCATCCACATGTAAAGGGTGTTTTCAGAGACATAAACGGAGACTTTCTTAAACGCATTTTAAAGTGAAAACTTTCCCAAATATAATAATAATAATAATAATAATACTTCGTTTTATATAGCGCCTTTCAGAGGACCCAAGGTCGCTTTACATAAGGGGGGGGGGGAGGGGGGAGATAACAAGTCAACAAACATAGTGGACAGACACAGCACATACATATAAAGTGACATATATATATCTGTTCAGTGGATCCGTGCAGCCACTGTAAACGCATAGTCTAGATAAACGATGACGCCACAGCTCACTACGCATGCTCAGACTGTTGTTCCATCCATGGCAATACAATAGGCGCCCGTAGCCTTGAAGCGCACAGAGGCAATAAGATGGACAGCGCCTGGTGCTGAAATGACAGACAGAAATAGCATGTAGTTTCTTCCCCCTCGAATGTATATATTTTCTCTTATTGATCTCTGCCTCTTAAGCAGTACTGTATATTTGTATATCTTGTATATCATTCATGAATGTCTAGATGTAACAGCTACTCTATACTCCAGTGCAGACAGATGTAACAGCTACTCTATACTCCAGTGCAGACAGATTCGGCCATCAGACGCTGCTTGCGTGTAATAGGAGGGATGTATCTGTTATTTAGTTATACTGGACATTTTCGTAGTAGTAGATTTCTCGTTTCTGTTTATTTATTAAGTTAATATAAACTGTGTTTCGAAAGTTTTTGAGGTTGTTAAACACACGCTTTTCATTTATTTAAGTGGCGAGTGGCGTTTTTTTAGTCCGCTTATTTCTCGAGAGATATCATACAATGTCATGTTGAGACCTTGAGATCACAATATCACTTATATATGCGACGACGGCACGTGAACAGTACAATGCAATTAATGAATGTCTTGTTGTAATTAGTATATATATAGTTTGTGATAAGGACTCGCCATATTTAGTTTCAGAATCCGTTGAATACATTGACATTGTATCTCTCCGTCGCCCAGTGCGCAGAAGTAAAGCATTAAATCGTGACATATCTAGATTGGTTGTTTCCTCTGGACTGCATCTAATCCACCGCTATATCTATCTATTTATTATCTACTGTATGTATGTCAATATAGCCAATGGAAATGCTAGGAATGGTGAAGTGGGCTGGGTGAACCAATGGACAATTCCTATCATTTCTCTGTCGTCCTGACTGCTCGTACCACCATGGTATTTGGGATATCGCTTATCGCCACCTGTTGGCCCGCATGCTTGTTGGAGCAATTCATATGCGTTTATGTGTTTCTGTCTGGATGGATTTTTTTTTAACACTGTGGTGTGGACGGGGATTTTATTTTAAACGGAGCCAGAGAATATCCATTTGGCAAAAGATCCATATACGTGAGGACATGGCCTAAAGGGAAGACAGAATACTTATACATGAGGGGATGACGAGACAAGACACACCTGGGTTAATTGTAAGTGGGTACAGCTGAGGGAAGAACGATAGGGACTACAACACCATGACAGAGAACTACAACTAGACATGACGAATCACATTAGGAGCGCCTGATCAGGGCACAAACATAGACCCACACATAATAACAGACCTACCTTCAACAACCTGTGTGGTGGTGAGGATTTTGGCCTTGCAGGTAATGAGGACTGGGTCACTGAGGGGGACGTTGTCTGGGCAGTGCTGACATAACATTTCCTGTGGAATGAGGTGCCTTGGAAATTCTTTCTCCACTGATGGAAGGCGTATGTCTTCAGGGAGAACAGCAGGCAATTTCTTGTTTTGTAGGATATACCGCACCATGCCTTCCATTATTTTTGCATCCGTTGGTGGATACGGTAGATCTCCCAGATCAGTCTCCTCATCATGACTGTTTCTGTCCTCTGTTGCCATGCTCTCGAATTCCACGTCAGTACTCCGGACTTTTCGGAAGAGTTCGCGGTCCGTCTGAAATAAGTGCCATTTGGCGATGTATTTGTGTGGGCATGATCGCTTTGTGTTATGGCAAGGACAGTGCCATGTATTTTGTTTTGTGTCATATGACACCATGACTCTTCCCAAACGACTGTAATGTGAAAGTGTGGGTTCATAAACGGATATGTATTTTTTGGCCTGAGGGGCTCCAACTTCAGTCTTCACAGAGAGAGGTATTCGGTTGTCTGCCGCAAGCTTTTGTCGAGTGAGGCAGAGCTGTTTTTTCTCATCACCAAACCACTTGCTGGTAACCATCTCTTCAAGGGTTTCCTCATGAAGAGCCGGTGGATTAGCATATAATGTACAGTATGCTATAGATTTCAGGTGTCTGCACTGAAAAGCGGCTAATCCACTCCTACGTGCTAACTCCATGTTCATCTGGCACTCTGAAGATTCACATGACACTTGTTTATTTTCCCCCCATGCCTTAACTTGGGCATGCAGAGGAGTGCTGACACCATGATACGTCTTAAGAACAGCAAAGATCCCATTGTTGGAATCTACACACTCACTTTTTAGGTGAGAAGTTTGTGTTATGTCCTGCGTCTGTGTGTGCTTCCTCTCTATGTGCCTTTTAAGGTTTTTTCTGTTAATAAGAAGATGGCAGCTAGGACATTTTCGTTTTATTTGCAGACGATGATGCACCCTTTTCATCTGTCCACACGGGGGGGTTGGCATTGTGGTCTTTGCACTGGTTGTCACTTCAGTGGTGGTGGTCTCTGCAGTGGCGGTGGTCTCTGTGGTGATGGTCACTTCAGTGGTGGTGGTCTCTGCAGTGGCGGTGGTCTCTGTGGCGATGGTCTCTTCAGTGGTGGTGGTCATTTTCTTGCAATGGTGGTCAAGGTGCTTGATAAAGTCCGTCCGACGGATAATTGTTGACTGGCAGTAGATACAATGAAAATGGTACTTTTGGTTACATTGTAAGCCACATCTGTGAATGGTATACCCTATAAGAGCATATAATTGTAATGTTATTATTGGTGACACTTAATCTATAATTATGAGCCTTTATAAAGTGTTACCTTATTATTCTACAATCTTTTGTCAATTGAATACTAAACAACATCTGAATCATATAACTGCCACAGACATCACAGAAGGGTTAGTTTTGATTAACCCATTAGGACCCACCGTGACACAGGTGTCACATGTACTTTACATTAGATGTTGTGCACTACATAGGAATTATGAATAAGTTTAATGATTAACGCCCAATGTGACATATAGGGATGGGTACCGAATTTGGTACTTTTATCGGTACTTACCGAAACACGTCGGTACTACAGAGTATCGATTCACGTGAGACACCGTTGTCGGTATTAAAAAGAAATAATAATAAAAAAACTAAGGCTGTCAAAGTTAACGCGACATTAACGCGTTAACGGTAGGTTATGTAGATAACCTAGTTATATTAGTATTGGCTGAGCGTTCCGCTCTGAGCCGTATGAGATATTCTATGATACCTATTGTATCCCCTTACGAACAAAAATTACATGCACCCCACCTGTATGGGGCTCCGCCCCCATGGTGGCACGCCCATATAGCAGTGACGATAGTCACCACACACCCTTCCTCGTCAAAAACCCGTCCCAGGAAAAAGATCCCTCAAGAGGGAACTCAGGGCCGCGCAGAGCGGAACGCTCAGCCAATACTAATATAACTAGGTTATCTACATAACCTACCGTTATATGCCGTATTTGCTATCGCGTTCCGCTCTGAGCCGTATGAGATATGGGGAAGAGCGGACGCGAAGCCCGACAAATGTACCCCCTGAGGACCCGTAAGCCCACATCAAGGGGTGCGGGGAGCCCTGTCACCCCATCCTCCCTAATGAAGGGGGGGCGCAGTCAACTCCACCTGAATGCGAACAAGAGGGAAACTAGAACCCCTTGAACATACGGCTCAGAGCGGAACGCGATAGCAAATACGGCATATAACTCTAAATTCCTTTAATGGCACTATTTCTTTTGTCGCGAGATTAACAGGCGGGCTGTGATTGGACCTCGGGCCCCCGTGGTTTGGGAAATCAGGAAGCAATGCACTAACGTTGATGCCGCGGCAAATAATATTATCAACAAACCCCTGTTAGCACAATGCCTAGACAGGACACTATTTTGAATGGCAAGTTTAGCTTCAAAGCCATGCCAGATGGCTCTCTCGACAGGACAAAGGTAATTTGTATCTACTGTCGATGTGAGTTGAGTTACCACCGGAGTACATCTAGTTTAAGATACCACTTGTATGCCAAACACAGTGCCATTGCAGATTGAGACTTGTGTTACTGTTCCTGCTCTGTTTGATAAGTGATTGTAAGTCTGGGTCGTTATTTAATGTATTTAATTTATTTTTAGTATTATTTATTATTATTATTATTATTATTATTATTATTTTGACACCGATTAGAGACAAAAGGAAAATAAAAATAAAATGAATAAGGGCAAAACATATTAGGCTTGTGGTCATTTTAATGAGGACAGTGGCGGATGAGCCTTGAAGGAGGGGACAGGGACAGTCCACCAAAAGGGCGGGGGGGCTGCGCGCTGGGGGGGGGGGGGGAGTGTCCCACATTGTCCCTCACAAACATACCCTTTGTCCCACATTTTGTTTATTGGGACCTGGTCACCCTACCTCCGTGCCATGCGAGAGGTTGTTTTCACTGTCTGGGCATATTGTTTCAAAGAAGAGAGCCTCCCTGTCTTCTGAAAATGTCAACAGGCTTGTCTGTTTGAGCAACTGGCTCAGTGCAAAGAAATAACTGATATTAATTGTATCTGTTAAAAAAGCAGAAGAAAGCTGAGCTGGTGTTTATTTTATCTGTTAAAAGAACAGAAGGAAGCTGATAGAAGCTGGTGTTTATTTTATCTGTTAAAAGAACAGAAGAGAATGAGGCTGTGTTGTTCAGCCTGACTCTGCTGAATACAACAGAACAGCTGTTTATAGGCTATAGCCTGACTGCACTATATCATTTACATTTACATTTACATTTAGTCATTTAGCTGACGCTTTTATCCAAAGCGACTTACAAGTTCTGTACGACAAGCCATCAGGAAGAGCACAACTCTATCAGCTGAGTAACAATGTTCATCAAAGTGTTGAGTGCTACAGTGTAGGTTAGTTTATTAGGACAAGTGCATGACAGTATGGTTAGTTAGGGTTAGATTTTTTTTTTTTTTTTTTTTTTTTTAATTCAGATAATGGTTGAAGAAGTGAGTCTTTAGTCGACGGCGAAAGATTGGACGTGTTTCGGCTGTCCTAACTGGGGTGGGTAGTTCATTCCACCATTGTGGGGCAAGGACTGAGAATAGGCGACTTCTCTTTGATGACCCTCCCGGAGCTTGGATAGGAGTAGGTCTGAGGCGGCCAGAAGATGCAGAGCGTAGGGGTCTTGAGGGTGTGTAGTTAGAGACCATTGACCGGAGGTAGGCGGGAGCAGTTCCCTTTGCCGCACGGTATGCTAGGTCAAGGGCCTTGAAGCGGATTCGTGCAGCAATGGGGAGCCAGTGCAGGTCCCTAAGAAGTGGGGTGACATGGGCCGACTTCGGTAGGTTTGAGATCAGGCGGGCCGCTGCGTTCTGAATGAGTTGAAGAGGCTTAGTGGCAGTGGCCGGGAGTCCTGTATTACACTGTTTAATGCACACTTTATTCATTGTTTTATATTAAGTTATTTTGTGCATCACTCTGTTTTGACGTGTAAAGTTCAACATTTTTGTGTTAGTAATCATTACTATGTAATGTTAGTTAGTAAATTGGTATGCCCATCTGTTATTTTTTTGTTGGGCTTTTTATTTATTCTTTTAGTTTATGATCTTAGCATTTGGTTTTACAATGCAGTTTGCACATCATAAGTTACTTGAAGATTCTGGACAGTATTTCTATTGTGGCAATAAATAAACAATGCATTTTTTGCATAAACCAAGCATTTGTCGACTCATGTTGATAAGAGTATTAAAACTTGAAAAATATCAGTTTAAAAAACGATTAAATTGCGATTAATCGCGAGTTAACTATGGATATTTATCATGCGATTAATCGAGTTAAATATTTTAATCGTTTGACAGCACTAAAAAAGGTTTTTTTTATAATTTTTATTATTATTCTTTAATTAAAAAATATATATAAGAAAAAAAAATTTATACAAAAAATAAATGTATATATATATATATGTTAAGTCCGATGACGTCAAGGTTTCGTTTATCGCTAAACAAAACCGCACGAACGGCATGTGCGCTTTTGTGCACAATACATGTTTACCTATGATTTAACTATGGCCAGGGCCGGATTAACGACCGGGTCGTTTGAGATGCTTCCAGCCGCGGCCCGTGGGCCTCTAGTGACGATGCAGATGTTACACTCTTGCTCAGAAGACGGCGTTTCCCGGCCAGAGAGTTGATGAGGGCCACAGGGCAGTGACGGAGTTCATCATTAAAGGGATGTTGCCCTTCTAATTGGTGGATACCCCGTGGTTTAGGTAAAATATCACACACACCAGTAAATGAGTAATTATGTTTGTGATCTGATCATGATGAAATAGAGTAAGCTAAATTACTAATGATAGTTACTAATGCATATTTAATTTAGTTTATTTTATTTAGTTTTATTCAACCTCTTTATTTACAGTTACAGGCAGCCCTGGCCTATATTTTATTTCATAATTATATTATATTGTGCTTAACTTAATTCATATTTAATTAGATCTTACTCCACCTTATTGTATTATTTATCTGTCTGTTAATGTCTGTCCGCTAATGTTGCACCGAAAATGACCAAATTCGATAACGACCAATTCCTTGTTGTATGTGAAAACTACTTGGCAATAAAGACTATTCTGATTGTAGTTATTTATAGTATTTTGCCTTGCATAATTCTATTTAGGGAGATGACAAGATGACCTTCTCTCCAACACGTTGATACCAGCCTGGTATACTATTGAGAAGGAGAATGTGAAGGAGGAACTGAGGGCAGTTGACCATGTTGCCATGACAGCTGATGGTTGGAGCAGGGTTATTGCAGTTCAAAGTGCTTTACAGTAAGATGTAAATAATAATAAAGTAATAAAAATACATTATTTATTTATTAATTTGGAATTTCTTGAGGTAGGTAGATACAATTTTTAGAGACTAAAACACAGAAAAAGGGTACCGTTGGGTACCGGTATCGATTCACAGGTACCGTTACCGGTTCAAATGTGAAGGTACCCATCCCTATGTGACATAATATGTAACATTCCAGATATTTGCCATTAGGGGGCGCTATTTTGAAAATAAATTCAGAAATGTGTTCTTTGTAGTCTATTTAGTCAGTCTTATGCCCCTCATAATTTTCCTTGGAGGAGAAATGGGTGTGTGGGTGCTAATGGGTTAACTTCTCATATGGAATTGGTCTCACTCTCTACTGTAACTACGGTGACCAGGTGTCCCCCTTTTGGTTGTACTGTCCCACCATTTGACCAAACGTCCCACATATTGAGAGGATGTCCCTCTTTTTGAAGCAAAAAAAAAGAACATTGGTCTCGGTGAAGACCATGTTATTCTAATAAAAAATATTACATTATCTATCTGTCCCACTTTGTCCCACCAAAATCTTACTGTTGTCCTGCTTTTGGACTTTTTGCATCTGGTAACCCTAACTGTAACTCCATTTGCATTTCCCAGTTAATGTTGCCCAACTTTACCTTCATAGGAAACTCCCTTCTTGAGATGGGACTCCAAGTGGATCTTCAATTTAGACAACCTTGTCAGTTTGTATAAAGAAGCATCACAGAAAGGGCAGTGAAAGTCCTGGCAGCACGTGGTACATTTCTGCAGCTCCGGCAAAGATGCCCCATTTTGAATTGTGATATGCATCTAGAAAAATAAAGGGCCTTAATTGGTCAAATTGAACGTTCTGATTCCACAGTACTGTATATTTACATATCTTGTATGTCACAAATGTAACAGTATATATGTATGTCATAAATGTCATTAGTTTAGACGATTAGATTATATTTGTACATCTATATACCCATTCTGCAATCTGTTAATTAAAGTTTTCAATCAATCCTATATTTATATTCATTTGTAGTTATTCAAGTGTTAGTTATACATAACGTTACTTACGTTCGATCAAGGATTCAGAGTGGTATCACTTTGGTGTAGACTGTCGTCGTCGTCGATACAAAGGGATAAAACAGCCTCGTGGTTCCCAGCTTTTATATGAAAATAAAGGGCCTTAATTGGTCAAATTGAACGTTCTGATTCCACAGTACTGTATATTTACATATCTTGTATGTCACAAATGTAACAGTATATATGTATGTCATAAATGTCATTAGTTTAGACGAAATGTCATTAGTTTAGACGATTAGATTATATTTGTACATCTATATACCCATTCTGCAATCTGTTAATTAAAGTTTTCAATCAATCCTATATTTATATTCATTTGTAGTTATTCAAGTGTTAGTTATACATAACGTTACTTACGTTCGATCAAGGATTCAGAGTGGTATCACTTTGGTGTAGACTGTCGTCGATACAAAGGGATAAAACAGCCTCGTGGTTCCCAGCTTTTATATGAAAATAAAGGGCCTTAATTGGTCAAATTGAACGTTCTGATTCCACAGTACTGTATATTTACATATCTTGTATGTCACAAATGTAACAGTATATATGTATGTCATAAATGTCATTAGTTTAGACGAAATGTCATTAGTTTAGACGATTAGATTATATTTGTACATCTATATACCCATTCTGCAATCTGTTAATTAAAGTTTTCAATCAATCCTATATTTATATTCATTTGTAGTTATTCAAGTGTTAGTTATACATAACGTTACTTACGTTCGATCAAGGATTCAGAGTGGTATCACTTTGGTGTAGACTGTCGTCGATACAAAGGGATAAAACAGCCTCGTGGTTCCCAGCTTTTATATCATCCGTTTGCCCAAGATGGCGGGGGTCTCGTGATTGGCCACTGACCTACACTGGTACGCCCCCTCACTATGAGCGATTGATTGATTGATTGATTGAAAAGTTTATTAACAGATTGCAGAATGGGTACAGTACAGTACAGCTCAATACATACAATTGTTAAGAGACCTGAGAAAGACTTTAGTCTTGTTTCCATCAGGGTCCCCCATTTTCAATCCATCATATGACACACACGACATACAGATAGACAGTACTGCTACATCTATACATTTATGACATACCAGATTTGCAAATACAGTACTGTTTGTGATACAAAAAGTGTCCAGAAAAAGAGTGTATATACATTTTACGTAGAAACTGTACATTGGAGGAGGCGGGGGGGGGGGGGGACACTGTACATTGGAGGTGGGGGGGGGGGTTGGGTAGGGGAACACACTGTACATTGGAATACTGACATACATTTGACATAGAAACTGTACATTGGAGGAGGTGGGGTTGGGTGGGGCTGTACATTGGAGGTGGGGGGGGGGCACTGTACATTGGAATACTGACAAAGCCATGCTTGGTCTTTATTGTACAACTGGGTTAGGACATTTGTAGGGGCCAGTTTCGAATTGCAGTCTCCCGTAGGTGTTCTTTGAGAGTGTTTTTGAAGGTGGGTAGTGATTCACATTCCTTTACAGCTTTGGGTAGGGCGTTCCACATTGATGTGGCATAATTGCGAAACGTGTTTAGTCCCTTGTTTGAGCCGAATCTGGGTTTTACATGATTTGTGGAGCTCCCTCTGGTGTTGTGATCGTGGTATTCACTGACCTTTGGGAAGTATTTTGACATGTACATGGGCACCCCGGTCGTATAGTGTATCTTGTAGACCAGGCCCATTGCAAGTTGCTGTACTCTGTCGTCTACTCTAAGCCATCCTAGGTTGTCAAAGTGGGCAGGGGTGAGGTGGGTTCTGGGGTTCAGGTCAAGAAGTAGTCTGACCAGTTTGTTTTGTGATGTTTGTAATTTTGTTTTAAGCGCCTTTGAGGTGCTTTGGTACCATGAGGTGCACGCATAGTCATAGTACCCTTGAATGAGTGCTCCTGCCAGAGTCTTCAGGGTATTCTTGTTTACCAGAGAGGAGATCCCAATCTAGTTCGTTGGTTGACTTTTTTTATTACATTGGATGCCATTTTGTCACAGGAAAGATTTGCCTCTCGTCTACTCTAAGCCATCCTAGGTTGGCAAAGTGTGCAGGGGTGAGGTGGGTTCTAGGAGTCAGGTCAAGCAGTAGTCTGACTAGTTTGTTTTGAGATGTTTGTAATTAGGTTTTTGGTGCCTTTTATGTCTCCAGCTGTGCAACATATCTGAAACTAGGGCTGGGCGACATGGAAATGATATCGCGATAACGATATCGAATATCACTCATCAGTACAGAATACTTTTATACAAAATGCTTCTTACTGTTACGCTCCAGAGACTGTGCTAGACAAGATACGTATCAAATAACATAGTATAGCATGTAAATTAGAACTAGAAAATGAGGTCACAGTGTTCAGTATAGACATATGTACAATGTTCGATGCAGAATCGACATAACTGAGTTACCATATAATATACAATATACTATACAATATTATACAGTTATTTGGCAGAGTGTGTCTGAAAGAGATCACAGATGGCCAGGTTTATCGTGCAGGGCCTCCACTTTCCCCCTCTCGCCGCCCAGGCACCAGGAGTGTGGGTTGAAGCCCAGACCACAGCTGTCCTTCTGGCCCTTCCTCCCGATCTCGTCCTCACACAGACCTCCACCTCCCAGTACCATCGGCCGCTCCACAGGGCACGGGAGGCCAGCACCTGGGGGGAGGCGCTGAATGGAGCCCCGTGCTCCAGGTAGGCTTGCTGGACCTCCCTGTAGACCGCTCTCCTGTTGCCCTCAGACAGCACCAGCTTGGGGTGGGCCGTGTCTGCGTCCAAAAAATAAATAAAAGAAATAATAAAAAGAAATACATAAACAGAGATCCAATTACATTAGTTTGTGGGAAAACAGATGCCTAGAGAGAATGCTTTTAGTTCCAACTAGAAATGACCAAACAGCAAGTATATAGTTATTTGATATAACATTAATCCATAAAGGAATATCTCAATAAAGGAATATCTCATCTTATATATAAATGATTCGCTGATATAGTTTTTTTTCTCTTTCCCGGATCACTGTCTGTAAATAAAAATAAAATCACCGATATCAGCCAATACTGATATGGTCACCGATATATCATGCATCCTTAATTCATACCTAATTCATCTCAGTACTCTGTGATTTATTCAGTTTGGCCCTTTAAAAAAAACAACACTGTCCTAATACATTTCTTTGTCCACTTTTTCTCCCCATTTTCTATTTTTCTCCCATCCCAATTTCGTGTTTCCAATTCTTCCCTCCCCTGTCTTGAACGTTGCTAGACTATGCTTCCCACTGGTCGGCTGTAGTGAGGATAGAAGCCTTGCATCACGTGTCCCCTCCGGTACACGAGGAGGCAGCCGGTCACATCTTTTCACCGCAGCAGCTCAAACTCTCAGTGGCGGGGAGTAACGCGTGGGAGGCTCACGCTGCCCCCGATACCTCCTGTTTCCGCCGCACCCAACCGACCAGTAGGAGTCGCTGTCCACAACGTCCGATCCCCACCCACCGGCTTTCCCACCCTCTAACACTGCCAATTGTGTTAGTATGACGGCCGGCCAAGCCGGTAGCAACGCAGAGAGCTGGGCTCGATACCAGCATCTCCTGCGTTAGTGGCGAACGCCTTGCCGACTGCGCCACTCAGCCGCCTCCTAATACATTTTTAATAGAGTTCACTCGCCAAGTGATACAAATGTGAGCGTTTTTAAATATAATACTGTTGTACCACGGTGCAGTATGCCCTCATCAGGCGTTCATTTGAAAACCAGGCCACTCACACAGCAGTTTGTAGGGTAGAGAGCCGCTTCTCAGTCCACTCCTTCAGGCAGGTCAGTCGGGCACGGTCCACGTCCTCGGGAGCCTCCGCCAGCTCCTTAACAGAGCTGCCCATGATGGCACCAACCATAGGAGGAGGGAATTTGAATAAATCAAATTTATTTGTAAGGCCCGACAACACACGTTAATGTCCCCATGGGCCGGGCCAACCTTTAGGTTGACTGCAATTACCATTTTAGTAACTGTGGTTCACAAAGCTAATATTGTGGCGAAAGAATGTCCGTTGATCACCAAAGATATGTGCAATACTGGAGGATTAGGGGCCTGTGTGGTTTCAAAAAGCAGCAGAATGCAAGAGCTTAGATGAAGTGAGTATTCGTAAAGGCCGTCTCCTGAAGCTAGACTAGAAGGCACTTAGAAGGCACCACTTTCAACCATTTAAATGTTTCATATTATAAATCGATTTCTATTTTAAATTAGTACAATTTAAAATGAGTTATGATTTTTAGAACCCTATTTGCTACTAACCAATAATGTTCAGTAAGAGTCCTTTCTCAGCGCAATCCATGCTGTTCCTCATACTAGCTCTGGCTAGTTGGCCACAATCCAATGCAGAATTGACAGAGGTTGCTGATATTTACGTCACAGAGTGCACACAAAGTAAATTTCAACAAGCCTCAGTCGGTTTGCACAGGCAGGAGCGTGACCACATCGACTTTGTATTGGTTCGTAGCCAACTATCTATCTGGAGCTAGCTAGCACGAGGACAAGCATGGTGTACTAAGAAAGGATTCTACCGATCAACATCATCCATTGGTTAGTAAGAAACGGGGCTAGCGTTCCAAAACTCACAACCATCCCTTTAAGCTCTTAAGCCCTAGCCATATTTTCAGAAAATGTGCCTAAAAGTTTTGTTCTAACCGTGAGATATAATCACAAATATATAAAATATTTATATTTTTCGCAAATAATATTTTCAGCAGCTGACGTGAGCTAGGTAGGACTACAATGCTTTCATGACGCGTTATTTCCTTGCATCTAAATCATCCGGTTTCCCCCGGGATGCGCAAAGATATTTATGAACTCATATTTCGCTAATAATACTTAAAATCATTGGTAAACAAACTAAACTAGTGCTGAAAATATACACTTTGACTGCTGCTGTTTTTTTTTTTTTTTTTTTTATCTTTCTTCCCCTCCTTTTTCCCGATTTTTCTCCCATCCCACCCTTCCTGGTTGTTGCGTACTTTACCCTACTGTTGGTCCGGGAGACCAGAGACTGTCACATGCTTTCCTCCGACGCATGTGCAGCCTGGGGCAGGCCAACCTGGCCGCGCAGGTTCTCACCGGGGAGAGTGTAGCGTGTGGGAGGCCACACTATCTCTCCTCAGTTCCAACCCTCGTAGGGTTGGACTGTAGGGGTCGCTGTCCACAACGCCCAGGACCCACCCTTCAGCTTTCCCACCCCCTGATACAGCCAATTGTATCAGTGTGAGAGGCCAGCCAAGCTGATAGCAACGCCGGGAGCTGGATTCGAACAGGCGAATCCTAGTGTCTCCCGGTGTTGGTGACGAACGTAATCTCCGTGCGCCACCTGCCCCCCCTTGACTGCTGTTTTTGATAGGGTTAGGGTCTTTACTCTTGGCTACATTTGAAAAAGAAAAAACGCAACATTATTAATATGGACTGTATTGATCTATTTATGGCATGAAATTAATCTTGTACCGGTACCGGACCACTGGAGCTTAAGGGGTTACGTTGAAACCAGGGGACATTAAGCTTAAGGGCCCGCGTCCACCTAGCGCATATTTAGGACCGCACGCGTCTGTTTTCAATGTATTACAATGGGGAGGGAGCGCATGCGGCCCCATGCGGCCGCCTCTAGGAAGTGCGCTGCCGTCGGCTTCTTTTTTCAGCGCCTTTATGCGGCCGCACAAGCCAGAGAGTTGAAACTGGCTGAACTTTTCTAGAGCGGTGCGCCGAGCGCATATTCAAACAACCAATCACAGCCAGTCATCTACCACTCTGCTTGTAACCTGACACCGGAGCTGCCTGCCTGTCTGGCTGTCTCCACACAGACCATTGAGATTCGCGACAAAACTAATAATAATAACTACACGAATACACTACTAAAAAGCTAATAAAAAGCAAAGGGCGAACTGTGGTGTCAGGCAATAACTATATATATAATTAATATACAATAAAGTTATTCAAATATGCTATAATATGTGCAAAACCGCGGCATGGCTGTAGATTTCTTTCTGTCATCTACAAGATGCGCGTCAAGCCAGCTCTGCCGGCGCACTCCCAGCATGTTTCACGGAGAAATATGCGCTAGGTGGACGCGGGCCCTAAGGCAGTATTATAATATGTATTAAAATAAATAAAGAACACTTACATTTGGGTAACCTTGCTGTATTCCTGTTATGAGAGAGGTTTGAAGAAAAACAACGTTATCAGATATGATGAGTCCATCTTATGTCCTGTTAACAAACAGTCAATGCTGTTTCTAGTCACTCTGATTCTTACCATGAGGAAGGCCTGCTCTTGGACCCGCTTGTGTCCCTTGGCGTCAGCGAGGCCCTCCAGAGTGTGGAGGCCATGCTGGATGGAGTTGAGGGAGTCCCGGAGCTGGCAGAGATGGTCCTCCAGACCTCCCACGGCCTTGGCTTCCTCCTGGGTCACACACTGTAGAGTAGTCTGCTCCTCCTGCTCCAGGGCCTCCCGCATGGCTGCGTACTGCTGCCGCACTCCTGCCTGCGCCTCCTTCAGCACCTCCTGGAGAGGGAGGGAGGGAGGGACGGACACACACCCCAAACCAACACAGCAAATTGTTTTAAAGGGGACATGTACTGCTATTCCTAGCACTATTTGGGCAACTTTACACAATTCCTGTTAGTCTATTGAAGACATCTGTAAGGTCTTTTTAAAAAAAAATGCATTGTTTTATATTTCTAATCAAGTTTCAAGTTTCTTTAATAGTTGTCATACAGAAGTACAGAATACTTTTATACAAAATGCTTCTTACTGTTACGCTCCAGAGACTGTGCAAGACAAGATAAGTATGAAATAAAATAACATAGTAAAATTAGAAGTAAAAGAAAATGAGGTCAGTGTTCAGTTTAGACATATGTACAATGTTCGATGCAGAATAGACGTAGTTACCATACAATATACAATACTGTGCAGTGTACTAATATACAATACTATATAGTGCAAGGCAGAAATGGGACGAGGTGCAATTTAGGTACAATTCACAGTAGGTGTACGAGTTGTAGTGCAAATCCTTTATCAATAAATATAAAGTGTAAAGTGTGTTTGTGTGATCTAAAGTGTGGAGAGTGGGTGCTGCAGTGTGTTGTTTGTTTGAGTGAGTGTGTGCGTGTGGGTGTGTGTGCTGTGTGCATTTGATGGTTGTTGCATAGTGTTTATTGTTCGTTTAGCAGCCTGATGGCCTGGGGATAGAAGCTTCTTCTGAGTCTTTCTGTGCTCGCCTTAAGACTCCGGTATCGCTTGCCTGACCGCAGCAGTTCAAAGAGGCAGTTGTTCGGGTGGCTCGAGTCCTTAATAATTCTCTTAGCCTTCCCCTTGCACCGCTTGTTGTAAATGTTCTGGAGGGTGGGAAGCCCCCTCCAATTGTGCGTTCGGCTGAACGTGTCAAGTACTCAAAACCATCATTTTCCAGCTTCAATATTTCAGGCTGTTATGGCCTGGCTCCGCCCATAAGCACTTTGAGTGACAGTGAGCCCACACAGCGACTGGTAGACAGAGAGAGATAGAGAGAGGGGGGGGGTGGGAGAGAGAGAGAGAGAGAGAGAGAGAGAGAGAGAGAGAGAGAGAGAGAGGGGGGGGGGTGGGAGAGAGAGAGAGAGAGAGAGAGAGAGAGAGAGAGAGAGAGAGAGAGCGAAACCCGACACCTCTGCACACACTCCGAAGGGAGAGAGAGGGGGTGGGAGAGAGAGAGAGAGAGCTTCTTAACCCGACACCTCTGCATGCACCGGAGGGAGAGAGAGACAGAGAGAGAGGGAGGGAGGGAGGGAGGGGGGGGGGGGGGGGGGGGGACCCGCCGCACGGCAGCTTGTGGGCCTCCCTTCCTCCCCGGCCTCTCCCGTGTGCCGCACAGCAGGTCGCCTCTCTTACCTGGATAGCCTGTTTCCTTTGGGTGAGGTCTGCCACTCTGTGAATCAGTGCTTGTTCAGTTCCTTGCAGCTGTTGTATCTCTTCTTTCAGGCTCGCCTGGAGACAACGTGCAGAGAACTGAATTAAAAACAAACCCAATCACACGTTTGCTTTATCTTTCTTCTCTGCTCCACTTATAGGGCTATATTCACACCTATGTCAACTTTGACCCACAGTAGGGATACACAATTAAAAATGTGCAAATCGCAGGAGGCGATTTGATCACATTTGATAGATAAAGGTGAAATGTGTCAAAAATACCATTCTAAATGACGACTATGTCTAGTATTGTGGTGCTGCAAACATGATCTGGCCACAGAACAAATCATGATCTACAGATGTAAAGATTTTTTTGTTTGGTACAGAAAAATCACATAATTAAAAAAAAAAAAATTAAACTTAAAATGAAAGGATTAATTTCACAATGTTAATTGTGAAAATTAACATTCCCACTAATATCTTGAATAATATTGCAGTTTCATTATCTGTAACAAAAAAAATACATATCATGCAGCCCTGCTTCTGAAGTTAGTTTACTAACGACAGACGAGAACTGTGTAATTACAACTCCGCTAAAGGCAGGTGCGGTCAGTGGTATTCTTTGTTTAAAAGAAGTGTTAAATAGCTCTACATTCCAACAGCCATCACAGCAATATTAAAGGTGCTGTAAGTGGTATTTTCTTATTTAAAATAAGTGCTCTACATGTTTAAATAATAGCTCTACCGTTACATTCTGACAGCCATCACTGATATAGTGTGTGGTCAGTAACATGGGTCTCCCAGTCCCTCCTGCTCTGCAGTAAACAGAACATCGAGTCAGGAGAGAACCGTAGATATTTGTACTTATTTCAAGAAAGCTTTCCAAGCCAAATTTGCTGGCAGATTATTTTACTTGTTTCAAGCACACATTTGTTTTTATTTCTTATTTTTGTCAGCCCATTTTTGCAGTGTGGAGTAAAGTTCTCTCTCCTGATTGGATGAAGTGGGAACGGGATACCAGAAAATTTATGTTCTGTTTACTGCAGAGCAGGAGGGACTGGGAGACCCATGTTACTGACCACACACTATATCAGTGATGGCTGTCAGAATGTAACGGTAGAGCTATTATTTAAACATGTAGAGCACTTATTTTAAATAAGAAAATACCACTTACAGCACCTTTAATATTGCTGTGTAATTTTCCACTATCAAACTCTCACCCTCAGTTCGCTCTCAGCCTGCCTGATGCTGATGCAGGTGTGGCCCCGGTGGGAGCCAACCACAGTGCACACGGTGCACACGCACAGGGCGCACTGGCGGCAGTAGATGCGGTTCATCTCCTGGTGCTCCTGGCACCGCCACAGGGAGATGTCCTCCACGGGAGGCACCAGGGCGTGGTTCTGGAACACCGGGGAGTCCAGGTGGGGACGCAGGTGCTCCGGGCACATGGAGGCTCCACACACCAGGCAGGTCTTTACGGCGGCAAGCTGCCGCCCTGTGCTCGGGCAGTAATGGCAGGGCACGGGGCCTGTGCTGGCCACGCTCTCGGGCCTGGGTGAACTGGGTGCAAGTATGATTCGTTTAGGAGGACATACATATACACATACAGTGGCTACAGGACTTGCGTGGGAGACTTCTTCTGATGGAGATTCTGGTCTCTCCTCCCCCTCCGTCTCTGTTGGCTCCGCAGCAGATGAGCCACTAGGTTGGATGATGGAGGGGGCTGCTCTCTTCTTGCTGTCAGGCTGCAGCTCTGGTGCAGGTGTAGGCTGCATCTCTGGTGCAGGTGTACTGGCCTTCCTCTTCCCGAGGAGGCGACTGGATTGGCCTTCAAGCGACAACGGAATGTGAAAATCATGTCTTTAAAATCACAATTGATTGATTGATTGATTGATTGACATTTTTTGTAACATATTGGGACTAAACAAGGGACTAAACACGTTTCGCAATTATGCCACATCAATGTGGAACGCCCTACCCAAAGCTGTAAAGGAATGTGAATCACTACCCACCTTCAAAAACACTCAAAGAACACCTACGGGAGACTGCAATTCGAAACTGGCCCCCAAATGTCCTAACCCAGTTGTACAGTAAATTACCAAGTATGGCTTTGTCAGTATTCCAATGTACAGTGTCCCCCCCCCCCCCCCGCCTCCTCCAATGTACAGTTTCTACGTAAAATGTATATACACTCTTTTTCTGGACACTTTTTGTATCACAAACAGTACTGTATTTGCAAATCTGGTATGTCATAAATGTATAGATGTAGCAGTACTGTCTATCTGTATGTCATGTTATGATGAATTGAAAATGGGGGACCCTGATGTAAACAAGACGAAAGTCTTTCTTTGGTTTTGAATTGATTGATTGAAAAGTTTATTAACAGATTGCAGAATGGGTACAGTACAGTACAGCTCAATACACAATTGTTAAGGGGATGCAGACCAGAGAAAGACTTTCGTCTTGTTTACAAATCTGCATATGGCTCGCTGATAACAAACTATCATTACACATGGGCAAAACAGAGTCCATTCTCTTCGGTTCAAATAACAAACTCAGCAAGACCGACGGCTTCTCAGTTACAGTGGGTGACAATATTGTCACAAGGAAAGACGAAATTACCTACCTGGGTTCCATCCTAGAGGCAAATCTTTCCTGTGACAAAATGGCATCCAATGTAATAAAAAAAGTCAACCAACGAACTAGATTGGGATCTCCTCTCTGGTAAACAAGAATACCCTGAAGACTCTGGCAGGAGCACTCATTCAAGGGTACTATGACTATGCGTGCACCTCATGGTACCAAAGCACCTCAAAGGCGCTTAAAACAAAATTACAAACATCACAAAACAAACTGGTCAGACTACTTCTTGACCTGAACCCCAGAACCCACCTCACCCCTGCCCACTTTGACAACCTAGGATGGCTTAGAGTAGACGACAGAGTACAGCAACTTGCAATGGGCCTGGTCTACAAGATACACTATACGACCGGGGTGCCCATGTACATGTCAAAATACTTCCCAAAGGTCAGTGAATACCACAACCACTACACCAGAGGAAGCTCAACAAATCATGTTAAACCCAGATTCGGCTCAAACAAGGGACTAAACACGTTTCGCAATTATGCCACAACAATGTGGAACGCCCTACCCAAAGCTGTAAAGGAAAGTGAATCCCTGCCCACATTCAAAACCGCTCTTAAAGAGCACCTACGGGAGGCTGCAATTCAAAACTGGCCACCGTAAATGCCCAAAACCCCCACCACCTCCTAATAGACAGTCTCCTCCCCACCGCATGTATATATTCCCTCCCCGCCGTATGTATATTTCCCTCCCACCCCCTCCTAATGTACAGTCCCCTCCCCATCATATGTATATACTCTGTCAGGATCTAGGGGTAACAGTACTGTATATTTGAATACCGCTTATGTCACAAATGTATCAGTACTAAATACCTATATGTCCCTATGCCATAAATGTCATGTATGTTGTGTATGTCATAAATGTCTATATGAATTGAAAATGGGGGGGACCCTGATGGAAACAGGACAAACGTCTTTCTCAGGTCTGCATCCCCTTAACAATTGTATGTATTGAGCCGTACTGTATTGTACCCATTCTGCAATCTGTTAAATAAAGTTTTCATTCATTCATTCATTCACATCAGGGTCCCCCATTTTCAATTCATCATATGACATACATGACATACAGATAGACAGAACTGCTACATCTATACATTTATGACATACCAGATCTACAAATACAGTACTGTTTGTGATACAAAAAGGGTCTAAAAAAGAGAGTATACATTTGAGGGGGAAGACACTGTACATTGGAGGAGGTTGGGTAGGTGGGATGGGGAAACTGTACATTTGAGGATGAATGAATGAAAACTTTATTTAACAGCTTGCAGAATGGTACAATACAGTACGGCTCAATACATACAATTGTTAAGGGGATGCAGACCTGAGAAAGACGTTTGTCTTGTTTCCATCAGGGTCCCCCATTTTCAGATGCAGACCTGAGAAAGACGTTTGTCTTGTTTCCATCAGGGTCCCCCATTTTCAATTAATATAGACATTTATGACATACACAACATACATGACATTTATGGCATAGGGACATATAGGTATTTAGTACTGATACATTTGTGACATAACGGTATTCAAATATACAGTACTGTTACCCCTAGATCCTGACAGAGTGGGGGGGCATGTGGTAAACATGTTTATCTTTTAATTTAGTTTTGAATGACCAATTGAAGCTCTGACATACCTGCGGTGCAGCAAGGGGCGAGGGCGAGGGATCCAGATGCGGACGGCCGTGTTACTATTGTCTCAAAGACAAGACAAGACAAGACAAGAGTTTTAATTGTCACGGCATACAGGTATACAATGAAATGCGGCTGGTCTTGCCCGCGACGATGTGCAATACAGTGGTACAACATATAATAGAATCCAATAAAATACAGTGGTACAACATATTAATAGAATCCAATAAAACAGTGCAATAAACAGGTACGTAGCGTCTTGTACTCTGTGTGGCACTGCCACTCGGGACAATAATACGGTCCGGTCGTGGAGTCACTCCACAAGTCTCCAATACAGTGCTTGCAGAACCGATGGTCGCACTTCAATGTGATCGGGTCGCGATATGAAGACTTACACAAAGGACACGCCGCCGCAGGGGTGTTGAAAGATGCGCCCATTTTGTTTATAAAGTTTATTATCTGTTAGTGATCTTCTTCACTGTTTTGGTGCACAAATCACGTGACCCACCCAAATCAGCCAATGGAAGCGAGGGGTATCTACGCGCAGGGGACCTCAGCCATTGGGTGGGACCCAAATTACGTCACCAAAATCAGCCAATGGAAGCGAGGGGTTGCTATGTGCGGGCTTGTATGTGCGGGGGCTTGTAAGCGCTGGTCTCCGGAGCTGCAGCTGGAAGCATCTCGATTTGGGTCATGAGACCGTCACAGGCCCGCTCAGCAGCGCCACCCACCCAATGGCTGAATTGCCAATGGCTGAATTGGAGTATTGCACTGTGCGGGATTGATTGATTGATTGATTGATTGATTGATTTGAAAACTTTATTAACAGATTGCAGAATGGGTACAGTACAGTACAGCTCAGTGTAATAGTGTGTAATAGTGTGTAATAGTGTAATAGTGTAATAGTGTGCTAGTGTAATAGTGTAATAGTGTGTAATAGTGTAATAGTGTGTAATAGTGTGTAATAGTGTAATAGTGTGCTAGTGTAATAGTGTGTAATAGTGTAATAGTGTAATAGTGTGTAATAGTGTAACAGTGTAATAGTGTGCTAGTGTAATAGTGTGTAATAGTGTAATAGTGTAATAGTGTGTAATAGTGTAACAGTGTAATAGTGTGCTAGTGTAATAGTGTGTAATAGTGTGTAATAGTGTAATAGTGTAATAGTGTAATAGTGTGCTAGTGTAATAGTGTGTAATAGTGTGCTAGTGTAATAGTGTGCTAGTGTAATAATGTAATAGTGTGTAATAGTGTGTAATAGTGTGCTAGTGTAATAGTTTAATAGTGTAATAGTGTAATAGTGTGCTAGTGTAATAGTGTGCTAGTGTAATAGTGTGTAATAGTGTGTAATGGTGTAATAGTGTGCTAGTGTAATAGTGTGTAATAGTGTAATAGTGTGTAATAGTGTGCTAGTGTAATAATGTAATAGTGTGTAATAGTGTGTAATAGTGTAATAGTGTGCTAGTGTAATAGTTTAATAGTGTAATAGTGTGTAATAGTGTAATAGTGTAATAGTGTGCTAGTGTAATAGTGTGTAATAGTGTGTAATAGTGTAATAGTGTGCTAGTGTGTAATAGTGTAATAGTGTGTAATAGTGTGCTAGTGTAATAATGTAATAGTGTGTAATAGTGTAATAGTGTGTAATAGTGTAATAGTGTGCTAGTGTAATAGTTTAATAGTGTAATAGTGTAATAGTGTGCTAGTGTAATAGTGTGTAATAGTGTAATAGTGTGAAATAGTGTGTAATCGTGTAATAGAGACGGGGGACTACTGGGACAGAGACGGGGGACTACTGGGACCAGACCGGGACCGGGAGCGACAGGGGTCCCACAGCTGCCTATGGCTGAATTGGAGTATTGCACTGTGCGGGATTGATTGATTGATTGATTGATTGAAAACTTTATTAACAGATTTCAGAATGGGTACAGTACAGTACAGCTCAGTGTAATAGTGTGTAATAGTGTGTAATAGTGTAATAGTGTAATAGTGTAATAGTGTGCTAGTGTAATAGTGTAATAGTGTAATAGTGTGTAATAGTGTGTAATAGTGTAATAGTGTGCTAGTGTAATCGTGTGTAATAGTGTGTAATAGTGTAATAGTGTGTAATAGTGTGTAATAGTGTAATAGTGTGTAATAGTGTAATAGTGTGCTAGTGTAATAGTGTGCTAGTGTAATAGTGTGTAATAGTGTAATAGTGTGTAATAGTGTAATAGTGTGCTAGTGTAATAGTGTGTAATAGTGTAATAGTGTGTAATAGTGTAATAGTGTGCTAGTGTAATAGTGTAATAGTGTGCTAGTGTAATAGTGTGTAATAGTGTGCTAGTGTAATAGTGTGCTAGTGTAATAATGTAATAGTGTGTAATAGTGTAATAGTGTGTAATAGTGTGTAATAGTGTAATAGTGTAATAGTTTAATAGTGTAATAGTGTGTAATAGTGTAATAGTGTAATAGTGTGCTAGTGCAATAGTGTGCTAGTGTAATAGTGTGTAATAGTGTAATAGTGTGCTAGTGTAATTATTAAAGGAGCTCCCGTCTTATACGGAGCTACTGAGAAATCTTGATCCCGTAGTTAGACTGGCTGACGCACCGTTATATTCCTGGTCTCATACCAAACAGTCCTTGTCCCAATGACACAATGCAGGCAGCTTACTTGGAAAATGATATTTATTTGCTTCACCGTGCAAACAGAATATCCTTGTTTTTGTTCCTTAAACTGATTAAATGATAATGAATACGATATCTAATTGGATACAAACATTTCGACCTGAGACCTGCGTCGTACGTGCGTGCGGTCAAAAACCATTGCCCTTTTCCGGGTCAAAACTCCTCCTCCTACAGGTTTACCTGACGCTTAAATAAAAGAAGCGCCACCCCCTGGTCACATAAATCCACTGCACATTAATCCATTTTGGCCGTTACACACCGGCCCCTAATTGTTAAGGCATGCAGACATAACAATTCAAAAAATAAACAAACAAAACAAATAAGAGCCAAAACATGTTATGGATTAAGTGCATCTACCCTTCATGAACCAAACACAGTTGTCACTGGCCTTACAATGGTGCCACCTTTAGTCTGCAATTTTACAGAACGCACCAGACCTTGTTCATCTGGAAAGAACCCTGCCAAGTGGCCAGGACCCACGAGGAGCTGAAGAGTCCATGACGACTACAATATCTCCAGCTGCCAAACTCCTTTTCCTCTTGTCCCAGAGAAAGCACAGAAAATCACTGTCTTCCTCAGCGACCTTCACCTGGTGGAACATGGCTTGAATGTCACCCATGAATGCCACTGGTTCCTCTCTGAAGCGAGTTAGCACTCCTGGCTCCTCCTCCTTTCCTGGTTCTTCGACTTCCTGTTCCTCCTCCTTTCCTGTTTCTTCTTCCTTCATCCACCTCTGTGTTGGCAAAAGGTGGTAGGTCGGGAAGGATTTTGTCTGCTGGAAGATCCGCCATCTTTTGCTCCACTGCACTGTCACTGTAGTGTTTGCAAAAGCTGCATTCAGCGCTGATCTTCTCAGCTGCATGGGCGTTGGTGATCCAACATTTCTTCCTCACTTTGGACATTGTGTGAGTCCTTCCACCATGTTTCCGATTCTGGTGTACATGCTTGAGAATGAGCATTGAAACATGCTGGTCCTTGGAGAGAATGAGTGGAGGTTTAGCTTCCTCTGGTGTTGATCCTCTGCTCAATCTTCCTACAACTCTCAAGAGGCTATCGTCAAACGCTGTATCCAGCCTAGTCACTCCCACATTGTTGGGCAGACAGACCTCCTTGTTAAAAGGTAATTTCAACCTCTCCTCCTGAAGCACTGCTGAACTTTCAAATTTGGACACTTCCTTCTCCTTCACAGCTACTTCTTTGAAGTTGTGTTTGTCCTGATCGGCCAGCATTTCTTCCCGTCTGCACACAGAGATCCTATTCACTGTAGCAGAGGGAAACTCTGACTCCACAACACCACTGTTTCCATTCAGTGGACCATTAACGACCCATCCCAGCACTGTCCTTATAGCATACGGGCCATTCCCGTGACTGTTGATGACCTCCCAAGGTTCCAATATCTTGGGAGTGTTGGTTCCAATCAACAGGTCGACATTTGCTTTTAGGCGTGGGATGTGTACGTTGGACAAATATGACCATTTAGACAGTTCTTCAGGTGTCACCATGTTCTCAGCCGTGACTGGCATTTTCTTCTGTGTGAGAACTTCCGGAAGAACATAAAAGTCATCGCTGACCAAACCAGCTACCTCCAACCCAGTCAAGGAGTAAGCTGGAACAACCGTCTCTTGCCCCATGGTGCTCAGTAGGAAGGTGGTTCCTCTGCCTGTGATATTCAGCCTCTGCATTAGGCGTTCAGAGCAGAATGTGGCTGAGCTACCAGGGTCTAAGAAGGCGTATATTTGTACTATGTTTCCGTTTGCTGCTTTCACATTCACAGGGAGAATGGCTAATACACACCGGTCCTTACCGGCCCCTGTATGTCCACATGTTTGCAGTGAAGTTGGTTGCTTTAACTGTTCTGGAGAAGATGGTTGCCTTTTAATGTGAAGCAGGGTGGGGTGAGTTTGACCACAGACTTTGCATACCAAGCGCCTTTCGCAATCCCTGCTCATGTGACCAACACATAAGCATGCAAAGCAAACTCCCTTTTCCCTCAGAAAGTGTATTTTCTCCTTGTGCCGCTTTTCCTGAAGTTGTTTGCACTCCTCCAATGAGTGACTGCGAGCACAGAAAAGGCATCCAGCTCTCCTAGCATTCATTGTACCTGGTGTTGGTGATGTCAGCTCCTTGGCTCTCTCAGATATTACTGTGGTGGCGACAATGTTTCTTTTCACTCTGTTGGGATATGATTCAAACCTGGTGAGAGATGTTGTGCCAACCACACCAGAATTTGGATCCTGTATGTCACCAAACAGAGGGTCAGAAAGAATACTGACGCGTCGCTCCACAAACCTGATCATATCACAGAAGTGAGCTCTTTCCTGTGTATTTTCCATTATGCCATGAGCCGTACTCCTCCATTGCTCCCTCATCTTGAATGGCAGTTTTGATATAATGGCCCTCATGTTGACAGGCATGTCCAACTCCTGCATGTACTGAAGCTCCTCCATTGCATTGCAGCAGCCACGCAAGAATAAGGAGTAGGCTTGAAGTGCCTTGACATCCTCCGATTTTATTGTTTGCCATGCCAAGGCCTTTTGCATGTAGGCATTTCCTATTTTGTACTGGTTTCCAAAGTGTTCTTTAAGAAGACCCTTTGCCACTGCGTAACCACGCTCAGGAGCCATATGCTGGCAGCTACGCACCAATTCTTGTGGCTGTCCTCTTGTGAACTGCTCCAGATAATACAAAGCATCAGCTTCTGTTGCCTTTTCCTCCACTCCTTGTTCAAATGCTTTGATAAATGCCCTATATTGGAGAGGGTCACCTTCAAAGGTTGGGATATCTCGTGGTGGCAGAGACCTAGAATGCTGTTGCTGCACCAGAGCAGCAGTTATCTCATTTTGCCTCTCCATGATGGTAAGCATGTTTGCAGGTTGGTTTGAATTGATTTGAACATTGTCAGTTGTTCCCATTCTGCTTTCCTGTTCCTTGTGGTTGTGATTATATTGGCGGTTAGCAGCAGTGCTATGCCATTGACCACATTCCTTTGGTCTCACATCCACAGGCTTGTTTGGTGGTATTGACAATTGTGTCAATTTACTTCGTTGTGTTAATGTCCCAGGTTGATATTCCCTTGCAACAGGATTTAGCTTGTGGTGTTCCCTTTCAAAATAGGAATTCATTGCATTTGAAGGTGCACGAGATGAACGCTTACTTTCAGAGGAGTGCAACACGGCCAACCTTGCAGTGGTTGCAGCCAATTCAGTGTCCACCTCCAGTTGTTCCTTTTTTCTTTTCAACTGTAGTTCCTGCTCCTCCAAAGCATGTTTTTCTTTTAGAGAATCAGCACGAGCAAGAAGTGCAGCTCTATCGGCTTCAGCTAAAATCCTGGCAGATGACCTGCTACTTGTTTTTGAGTATTTGCTCACAATGTTTGACACACTGTCATTTGGAGCAATACCATCATCAATTAAATGCAAATCACCTTCAGTTTTTTTACCATCATTTTCATCATGTACATTTGTTATATCTTCAATATTTGAAACCCACAGTTTTGCATTTGAAATACACTCATTGATTGACAACATTTTTGCTTTAAACCAGATGTCTTGTTCTTCTTTTTCATCCTGTAACGTATAACCCAACAGATTGTCATGTATGCATTTCGCCTCATAACACACCTGACTCAAATCTGTAAGAGCATTCTCTACTTTTTCCTTCTCATTATTTAACATGAAACCAAGAATTGAATCTTTTATCTTGGCTGCCATGTTAAATTTACGTTTTCTGCTGGCATCCAATTTGCCACAATGTTCTGCAACAGCCTTGGCAGTCATTTTAACGACATGTTTCCCAGTGACGTCACCGCTAACAGCGGAGCGCGCTGTGGTCTCCATGGAAACGTTTGATGCCGGTTTGCGCGTCGCCATGTTATTAGATAGTCTGAGTTAAAACGAGACGGCTGGTGACGAGTCGCGCAACATAGTTAATACAAAAAGGTCCGCGTAGTCAAGTGTTATTCCTCTTCAGCAACCATGGATTTATGCTCAACCCCAAGTTATGTGTGCACACAATTTTACATGGCCATGTATTTATATAGCGCTATACTCCTACCTCCTTGCGTTGGATACCATGATGTCGCTCACGAATCAGTACTCGCGGTCCAGTACTGTTCCTCAGCCAAACTTCGGGTCAGCACCGGTGTCTTCCTCGTCCACGAACGGCTGCAGGCGGATCCGCGATGCAGCAGCAACAGTAGAATCCCTCTTCCTCCACACAACAACAGCAGCAGCTCCTCGCCTTCCTCCGGTGGAGATTCTCCGACGTCCCCTAACGCATCGAATCTTCCCCAAGTCTCCAAGCAAGAGTCCAACTGGTGCGTGGTTTTTGACTAATATTAAAGGAGCTCCCGTCTTATACGGAGCTACTGAGAAATCTTGATCCCGTAGTTAGACTGGCTGACGCACCGTTATATTCCTGGTCTCATACCAAACAGTCCTTGTCCCAATGACACAATGCAGGCAGCTTACTTGGAAAATGATATTTATTTGCTTCACTGTGCAAACAGAATATCCTTGTTTTTGTTCCTTAAACTGATTAAATGATAATGAATACGATATCTAATTGGATACAAACATTTCGACCTGAGACCTGCGTCGTGCGTATGTGCGGTCAAAAACCATTGCCCTTTTCCGGGTCAAAACTCCTCCTCCTACAGGTTTACCTGACGCTTAAATAAAAGAAGCGCCACCCCCTGGTCACATAAATCCACTGCACATTAATCCATTTTGGCCGTTACAGTAATAGTGTGCTAGTGTAATAGTGTGTAATAGTGTGTAATAGTGTAATAGTGTGCTAGTGTAATAGTGTGTAATAGTGTGTAATAGTGTGTAATAGTGTAATAGTGTGTAATAGTGTGCTAGTGTAATAGTGTGTAATAGTGTAATAGTGTGTAATAGTGTGTAATCGTGTAATAGTGTGTAATAGTGTGTAATAGTGTAATAGTGTGTAATAGTGTGCTAGTGTAATAGTGTAATAGTGTGCTAGTGTAATAGTGTGTAATAGTGTAATAGTGTAATAGTGTGTAATAGTGTGCTAGTGTAATAGTGTAATAGTGTGTATTAGTGTGTTGTAACAAGCTTGATAATAATAAACAAACCTGTTCAGCTATAAAGAATGAGAGTACTGGAACAGTGTTAAATTCAAAGTGTTGTATTAACCAAAAAGAGGATCAAAATAAATGGGGCACCCCATAGCAACGTATGGTACAACAAAAATCATCTCAAACCAATAAGAACGGTCCTGTCAGCTTTACAGTCCATTAGCCCCAACATAAATGTTACCATGTATAATGTACCGTGCATAATGTTACCCTGTATGTTTACCATGTATAATGTTACCATGTATAATGTACCGTGTATAATGTTACCATGTATGTTACCATGTATGTTTACCATGTACAATGTTACCATGTATAATGTACCGTGTATAATGTTACCATGTATGTTACCATGTATGTTTACCATGTACAATGTTACCATGTATAATGTACCATGTATAATGTTACCATGTATAATGTACCGTGTATAATGTTACCATGTGTGTTACCATGTATGTTTTACCATGTACAATGTTACCATGTATAATGTACCGTGTATAATGTTACCATGTATAATGTACCGTGTATAATGTTACCATGTGTGTTACCATGTATGTTTACCATGTACAATGTTACCATGTATAATGTACCGTGTATAATGTTACCATGTGTGTTACCATGTATGTTTACCATGTACAATGTTACCATATATAATGTACCGTGTATAATGTTACCATGTGTGTTACCATGTATAATGTTCAGGCCTTAGAGTTAGTAGTGTCCAACAACACTCAAACCTTTGAGTGTCCAAAAGGTGATAAGTCCTGGGTCGATCCACATCTTAGAAAAGGAAAGGAAAAAGAAGTAATCCACTGGGAAAAACCACTGTAGCTGACCTGTCCTTGGTTACTGAAGAATCTTTTAGGAGGCCTGGAAAAATCCCTCCTTCCTCCCACAATAGCAGTAGCAAACAAAACTCCATGAGGCATGATTCCAATCCAAGATGGCCCCCTGATGGTTAGGACCGCCCCTAACCACACCCATACCTGGAATCTTAAAGGTCAAGTGACCCAAATATGCTGACATTGGCATATCCTAACATATTGGGCCCACACTTCATTTATCAACACATTGACATCTTCTTCATAAAGTAACGCATGTTACAGTGTAATAGTGTAATAGTGTGTAATAGTGTGTAATAGTGTAATAGTGTGTAAGTGTGTAATAGTGTGTAATAGTGTAATAGTGTGCTAGTGTAATAGTGTAATAGTGTGCTAGAGTAATAGTGTAATAGTGTAATAGTGTAATAGTGTAATAGTGTAATAGTGTAATAGTGTGTAATAGTGTGTAATAGTGTGCTAGTGTGCTAGTGTAATAGTGTGTAATATTGTAATAGTGTAATAGCACACTATTACACTATTACACACTATTACACTATTACACACTATTACACTATTACACACTATTACACACTATTACACACTATTACACTATTACACAAGCACACCATTACACTATTACACTAGCACACTATTACACTATTACACTAGCACACTATTACACTATTACACTAGCACACTATTACACACTATTACACACTATTACACTATTACACTAGCACACTATTACACTATTACACAATATTACACACTATTACACTATTACACACTATTACACTATTACACTATTACACACTATTACACTATTACACTAGCACACTATTACACTATTACACTATTACACACTATTACACTATTACACACTATTACACACTATTACACTATTACACTATTACACTATTACACACTATTACACTAGCACACTATTACACACTATTACACTATTACACACTATTACACTATTACACTAGCACACTATTACACTATTACACACTATTACACTATTACACTAGCACACTATTACACTATTACACTAGCACACTATTACACTATTACACACTATTACACACTATTACACTATTACACACTATTACACACTATTACAGTATTACACACTATTACACACTATTACACTATTACACTATTACACTAGCACACTATTACACACTATTACACACTATTACACTATTACACACTATTACACTATTACACTATTACACACTATTACACTAGCACACTATTACACTATTACACTAGCACACTATTACACTATTACACACTATTACACACTATTAAACACTATTACACTATTACACAGTATTACACACTATTACACGATTACACACTATTACACACTATTACACTAGCACACTTACACTATTACACTATTACACACTATTACACTATTACACACTATTACACTATTACACACTATTACATTATTACACTATTACACACTATTACACACTATTACACTAGCACACTATTACACTATTACACTATTACACTAGCACACTATTACACTATTACACACTATTACACACTATTACATGATTACACACTATTACCAAATTACCAAATTACTTAAACTCAACAGCAAAAAGACAGAGCTCATGGTTGTGGCCCCCAAGGCACTGCTCGGGAAGGTTGGAGATCTCCTCCTCCACGTTGACGGCTGTTCCATCTCCCCGTCTCTCGAAGTCCGTAACCTGGGCGTCACCCTTGACTCCACACTTTCATTTCACTCCCACATCAAATCTGTCACCAAGTCTGCCTTCTACCACCTCAGGAACATCTCCCGTCTCCGACCCTCACTCTCAGACTCTGTGGCTGAGACCCTGATCCACTCATTTGTCACCTCCCGGTTGGACTACTGTAATGGAGTCCTGTTCGGGGTACCCAGCAAAGCCCTGGACAGGCTCCAGTATGTCCAGAACTCAGCTGCCAGGGTTCTCACTCACACCAAGCCCTGGCAGCACATCACCCCCACCCTCATCCATCTCCACTGGCTTCCAGTCAGGTTCCGCATCACCTTCAAACTCCTGCTCCTCACCTACAAATCCCTCCATGCCCTCGCCCCCCGGTACCTGTCTGATCTCCTCCACCAGTACACTCCATCCCGGAAGCTACGATCCTCTGATCTAGGTCTCCTCTCCATCCCTCGCACCAGGTTACGGACTTTTGGGGACAGAGCCTTCAGCGTGGCGTCCCCTACCCTCTGGAACTCTCTCCCCCCCGAAATCCGCAACGCCCCAACCCTGGACACCTTCAAATCCGCTCTAAAAACACACCTCTTCACCAAGGCTTTCCCCATCAGTTAGTTTTAGATTAAATTAGGTCCATTATCCCCTACTTTCCCTCATCCCCTCTTCCCCCTCCCCCCCTACTTTCCTTGCCCTATTTTTTGTCCTGATTGTAAAGCGACCTTGGGTTCTATGAAAGGCGCTATATAAATTTGATTTATTATTATTATTATTATTATTATTATTACACACTATTACACTATTACACTAGCACACTATTACACACTAGTACACTATTACACTAGGACACTATTACACACTATTACACACTATTACACTAGCACACTATTACACTATTACACACTATTACACTATTACACTAGCACACTATTACACTATTACACACTATTACACTAGCACACTATTACACTATTACACACTATTACACTATTACACTAGCACACTATTACACACTATTACACACTATTAGGCCTTCGACACTGTCAATCACTCCATTCTAATGGACAAGCTAAAAGCAATTGGTTTTGATAGCTTATCAGTGAGCTGGATGCAATCCTACCTGGAGGGGAGAGAACAGATGGTAGAGGTAAACGGTACTCTATCCCCCCCCCTCGCAGTGAGCTGTGGTGTTCCACAAGGAAGCATACTAGGACCGCTACTCTTCCTAATTTATGCAAATGACATGTCGTCAGCCTGTGACTGCAACTTGTTCCTGTTTGCGGACGACTCAGCCCTGCTGGTCTCTGACAAGAACAAGTTGCAGGTTGAAAAAACCCTCAGCTCGGAACTAGGCAAAATCTGCATATGGCTCGCTGATAACAAACTATCATTACACATGGGCAAAACAGAGTCCATTCTCTTCGGTTCAAATAACAAACTCAACAAGACCGACGGCTTCTCAGTTACAGTGGGTGACAATATTGTCACAAGGAAAGACGAAATTACCTACCTGGGTTCCATCCTAGAGGCAAATCTTTCCTGTGACAAAATGGCATCCAATGTAATAAAAAAAGTCAACCAACGAACTAGATTCCTGTACCGGATCTCCTCTCTGGTAAACAAGAATACCCTGAAGACTCTGGCAGGAGCACTCATTCAAGGGTACTATGACTATGCGTGCACCTCATGGTACCAAAGCACCTCAAAGGCGCTTAAAACAAAATTACAAACATAACAAAACAAACTGGTCAGACTACTACTTGACCTGAACCCCAGAACCCACCTCACCCCTGCCCACTTTGACAACCTAGGATGGCTTAGAGTAGACGACAGAGTACAGCAACTTGCAATGGGCCTGGTCTACAAGATACACTATACGACCGGGGTGCCCATGTACATGTCAAAATACTTCCCAAAGGTCAGTGAATACCACAACCACTACACCAGAGGAAGCTCAACAAATCATGTTAAACCCAGATTCGGCTCAAACAAGGGACTAAACACGTTTCGCAATTATGCCACAACAATGTGGAATGCCCTACCCAAAGCTGTAAAGGAATGTGAATCCCTGCCCACATTCAAAACCGCTCTTAAAGAGCACCTACGGGAGGCTGCAATTCGAAACTGGCCACCGTAAATGCCCCAAACCCCCACCACCTCCTAATAGACAGTCTCCTCCCCACCGCATGTATATATTCCCTCCCCGCCGTATGTATATTTCTCTCCCATCCACCCACCCCCCCCTAATGTACAGTCCCCTCCCCATCATATGTATATACTCTGTCAGGATCTAGGGGTAACAGTACTGTATATTGGAATACCGTTTATGTCACAAATGTATCAGTACTAAATACCTATATGTCCCTATGCCATAAATGTCATGTATGTTGTGTATGTCATAAATGTCTATTATGAATTGAAAATGGGGGACCCTGATGGAAACAAGACAAACGTCTTTCTCAGGTCTGCATCCCCTTAACAATTGTATGTATTGAGCCGTACTGTATTGTACCCATTCTGCAATCTGTTAAATAAAGTTTTCATTCATTCATTCATTCATTACACACTATTACACTATTACACTAGCACACTATTACACTAGCATACTATTACACTATTACACACTATTACACTATTACACACTATTACACTATTACACTGAGCTGTACTGTACGCGTGAACACTTTAGGCAACCAACATGCGCTTCTGCGTTTCTCTGATTGGCCGAGCGCCTTCCGCGTTTCTCTGATTGGCCGAGCGCGGCTCCCCCTTAAGCTCCAGGAGAGAGGAGAGAGGCTGAAAACCCGCAGTTCTTGCCCGACTGATGGGAGCCGAATCCCGGATCCGATTTTTCTGATGAATACCCCCAAAACATGAGGTCCCGAACGCATGGAAGTATTGATTGCGCCGTAACGAATCATAAAAAATATATACCGTTTCGAAAGTTGTGTTAATATTCGTTATTTCCAACAAAGCAATTGTGCCCAAAGTGGGGGCCTGTATTTATCAAGCTTAAAGGAAAACTCCAACATTTTGGGAAATTAGCTTACCGTCTTCTCCAGAGAGAGACAAGAAGATAGATACCAGTCTCCTCTCTGTGCGTTGAGTAGAAAGCTATCTGGCTGCATGTTAGCCTAGCTTAGCACAATGAATGGAAGCGGACATGACTGGGTAGCCTAGGCATTGTCCAACTAACACCTCTCCCGAAGGCTACCCAGTCATGTCCGCTTCCATTCATTGTGCTAAGCTAGGCTAACATGCAGCCAGATAGCTTTCTACTCTACTCAACGCACAGAGAGGGTACTGGTATCTATCTTCTCGTCTCTCTCTGGAGAAGACGGTACGTTAATTTCCCAAAATGTTGGAGTTTTCCTAGTAGGAGAGCTGATCTGAGACCAGATAAAGTATCAGAGAAGGATTTCTCGCACTGTCTTCTGAAAACGACATACAGCGATAGAAACATGATAGAATCTGACAACGATGCAACAGAAAACTCAAAATAATCAACACATTTAAACAGGGCCGGACTGGGGAAATCATTCAGGCCAGGAAATATAGTGTGAAATATAGCCCCAGTCAGGCCACTTTTTAAGCAGGGGTCTGGGGGTCCCCCACCAGGAAATGTTCCGTTACAAAGACTTAATTTCCTGCATTCTGGTGCAGGAATTTTAGAATTTGTACCCTTTAAATGCCAGTGTTTGTGATGGCATCACAAATTATTGTTAAAAAAACACAAACATTTAAAGATATTTTCAATATATAAAATGCAAAGTGGATTTTTCTGGGGGGGATTATTACAGGCTATATGTCAATGATTAGCAACAACACTGATTACGATGGATTTTTAGTTTTTTGAAATCATAATTTCATACTTGGCAGAAAGTAGCATGATCATTTTAAGCATTAATATCACTAAACCACAGTCTTTAAGACACTATCCACATATGCAAGTAATTGTAAAATGTCGTATTCTTAGGTAGAATAAAAGGAACAATCATAATAATCCTCCAGACAGTCGATCACCCCTTAGATGAGTAGGGGCGTCGGCATGCCACTTGTCGGAGAGAGGCGCTAATCTCACCCTCATCTCATCTTGATGAGCGATGCGTCATTATGACGTTCGTGTCTCTGCAAATGTTCAATGTATCTTATGTGTGGTGAGAAGACTTACACACAATCCTCAGAATCAGACCAGATTTCTTTCTTTTTTTAGATTTTTTCTTTTTTTCTTTTTTTATAAATATCCTCAAACTGGGTGTGGGTGGTGATGGTGGTGGTTGAGGTTGAGGTGAAGGTGGTTGTGGACGCAGCCTGGCTGGATCAGCTGGGGCCGGCATGCATGGATAAGCGTCAAGGTCAGAATCCAGCTTGTTGTTGAATAGAGTAGTAGTCGTCTTCTTCGTCTTCTTGTTGCAAGGAGGCCGGAAGCCATTGAATAGAGTAGTAGTTGTCTTCTTGTTGTTGAATAGAGTATCAGTCATCTTTTTGTAGTTGAATAGAGTAGCAGTTGTCTTCTTGTTGTCGAATAGAGTAGCAGTCGTCTTCTTGTAGTTGAATAGAGTAGCAGTCGTCTTCTTGTTGTCGAATACAGTAGCAGTCATCTTCTTGTAGTTGAATACAGTAGCAGTCGTCTTCTTGTTGTGGAATACAGTAGCAGTCATCTTCTTGTAGTTGAATACAGTAGCAGTCGTCTTCTTGTAGTTGAATATAGTATCAGTCATCTTCTTGTAGTTGAATAGAGTAGCAGTCGTCTTCTTGTTGTTGAATAGAGTAGCAGTCATCTTCTTGTAGTTGAATACAGTAGCAGTCGTCTTCTTGTTGTTGAATATAGTATCAGTCATCTTCTTGTAGTTGAATAGAGTAGCAGTCGTCTTCTTGTTGTTGAATATAGTATCAGTCATCTTCTTGTAGTTGAATACAGTAGCAGTCGTCTTCTTGTTGTTGAATAGAGTAGCAGTCATCTTCTTGTAATTGAATACAGTAGCAGTCATCTTCTTGTTGTTTCGCACACAGAACGAGTTTGTTTATTGTGCTTTTCAGAGGAATCTAATCTTCAAATTGCTTTTGTATTATTTTGATGGTGGCATATTATTTATTATCCTCAAACTATTAAACATGTTCTGTTGTGATGTCACAGTATGATGTCATAATCAAACATTCTAGAACATTTGTGTATCTATTATGTTCTGTTGTGATGTCACAGTATGATGTCATAATCAAACATTCTAGAACATTTGTGTATCTATTCAACATGTTCTGTTGTGAATGATGTCACAACAGGAGACGCAACACAAGGCCACAGACATGGTAGGTGAGGGTGCAGTGACACAAAACCAGGGAAACAATTTGCAAAATAATAGTATTTATTTATAAAACACAGCAACACAGAGATCAAGGAGGACTACCAGTGGCACAAAATTAAATAATAAAAGGAAATGGGCGGCTAGGTGGTGTAGTGGGCAAGGCACTCGCCACCAATGTGGAGACGCTGGGTTCGCGTGTTCGAATCCAGCTCTCCACATTGTTTTCAGTTTAGCTGGTCGTCCGCAGTAATACACATTGGCCATATTACGGGGAGGGAAACTGAAGGGTGGGGATCGGGCGTTGTGGACAGCGACTCCTACAGGTCGGTTGGTGCGCCTGCGCAGTAGAATCAGGAAGTGTCGGGGGCAGCGTGAGCCTCTCACGCGTCACTCCTCGCCACTGAGAGGTCGAGCTGCGCAGGTGAAAAGATGCGACTGCTGTTACCTCAAGTACCGGAGGGGATTTGTGCTATGTATGACTTAGTCCACATTGCAGCCGGCTTGTGGGAGGCAAGAAACAGCGTTCGTGACAGGGGAGGGTTGAATTGGATGATACGAAATTGGGATGGGAGAAAAAGTGGATACATGTACTACATGTATCGGTTTGCTGGTTTTCCAGCCGCCGTGAGTACGCAATTATATGCGGTTGTTCACCTGTGTGGACAGAGGTTTATACCATTTCCGGCATCAAATGGAAAAAAATAAATAATGAAATTATATACCAATGATGTAAACTACCCATAATTGATCAGTAGGGTTTAACCTGCAAGTTGGCCTTTAAACATGTTCTGTTGTGATGTCACAGTATGTCATAATCAAACATTCTAGAACATTTGTGTATACAACATGTTCTGTTGTGATGTCACAACAAACAGACATGTCACAACATGTCTGTTTGATTATGACATCATACTGTGACATCACAACAGAAAAAAACCTTTGTTTGAGGATATTTATTTAAAAAAATCTAAAAGATAAAAAAAATCTTAAATTATTATTATTATTTTTTTTAATTAAAAGACGTTTTTTTCTTCTAGACATCATACTGTGACATCACAACAGAACATGTTGAATAGATACTGTTGTGGATTTCAAATGGTCATCATTGGTTAATGAATGCAGAATAACACAGGACAGGCCTTATGAGCGCATCTAAATGTACAGACCACGATGGTTCTCGCCCGGCATTATAGCAAACAGTAACAAGGTCAGACAAGAATCAGGTAATCAAATGAAGCAAGGAGATAAAGGTTCTGAATACTCACGTGTTGGTTTATTTGAAAAAGAAGGTGCACAGAACACCCATGGAGGGACTTTTAGTCTGCCAGAGTGTATATCACAGGTTTGTCAGAGCAAAAGTAAAAACAAAAGCTAAGTGTATTAGTTTATAAACACACGGAATGGAGAGGTATCATTGGTTCGTCTAGTTTGGGCGGATCGTTTCTGATTGGGTTGGGCTTTATATGGTCATTTGGAAGACGGAAGAGCTAGGCTTTTGAGGAGGTGCAAACGGGCCCCCTCGCAAGAACATGCTGACCTTCGATTGTTGCAAACCTTATCAAGCCTGATGAATGGCTGCAGTGTTTTGTAGAAAGCCATAAGCATGACTCACAAATGAGGAGAATGTGAAATTACACTCACATTTCCCCCCTTTGTGCCATTCTTGGCACACACACCTTGGTAATTTCAAACATCAACATCACCAAACTACAGTCTCAAGTACTAGGTAGAACAATAAATCAATCATCAATACATCATAATCACATACCTTGGTAATTTCAAACATCAACATCACCAAACTACAGTCTCAAGTACTAGGTAGAACAATAAATCAATCATCAATACATCATAATCACATACCTTGGTAATTTCAAACATCAACATCACCAAACTACAGTCTCAAGTACTAGGTAGAACAATAAATCAATCAATACATCATAATTTCATACTTGGCAGAAAGTAGCATGATAATTCTAAGCATTAATATCACTAAACCACAGTCTTAAGACACTATCCACATATGCAGGTAATTGTAAAATGTCGTATTCTTAGGTAGAATAAAAGGAACAATCATAATAAAAAAAAAAACAATCATGAAAGCAAATGAAAAAACGTGGTACTGTTAGCGTTGTTATCCTCCGGACAGTCGATCACCCCTTAGATGAGTAGGGGTGTCGGCATGCCACTTGTCGGAGAGAGGTGCTAATCTCACCCTCATCTCATCTTGATGAGCGATGCGTCATTATGACGTTTGTGTCTCTTTGCAAATGTTCAATGTATCTTGTGTGGTGAGAAGACTTACACACAATCCTCAGAATCAGACCAGATTTCTTTCTTTTTTTAGATTTTTTCTTTTTTTATAAATATCCTCAAACTGGGTGTGGGTGGTGATGGTGGTGGTTGAGGTTGAGGTGAAGGCAGTGGCGGCCCGTACTATCTACTGTTGGGTGGTCGCAGGGGGTTCACGTTAGGTCGAGTTGAAAATGTAACGTTAATAAATGCTCTGGAGCAATCTCTCTCTCTGTCTCTCGGATCAATCCAATAAAATAATTAACACATGTATATGTTGTCATTTTAAACAACTCACCATTCATTCATACATTATGCATCAGCAGCAGCGAAATTAATGTTATAGTTCACAACACAGCAGCGCGCTTTGAAGCGCTATTATCATCTCAGCAAGGCAGCACCGTCAATACTTTCCGTAGCCGCATTTCTCGGAGACACAGGAACACAGCATCGCTGTGTTGAGAGAGCGAGAGAGAGAGAGCGAGAGAGAGAGACTCACTGTTTAGTTTAAACGTCCAGGGCAGGAGGGCTTGATAAAGTGTATAATCCACTGTCCCACAGTCCCAGACTGTTGATGTATATCCAGACCACTGTCCAGACTGCATCCGCCATATTATAGCTTCTTGTTAGCCAAGTGTTAGCTTAGCACCACACAACACAAGTACTGTGATGATTTCTTTGCCCATTTCCGCGTCGAACAGACTGCAAACTATCTGGCGTTCTATTGCCATGATCTAAGACAAACTCTAACCTTAACCAACTTTGAAAGAGTGCCTAAGCTTAACCGTCGAAAGAACTTGCCGTCACGCTCTAAGACAAATAGCTGCATCACAACAACACAAGTTACACAACAGCTACAACAGAAACTGGCGTCGGCCAATCAGAGAGCGTCTCCGCGAAATGCGGCTACGGAAATTATAGACGCTGCTAAGGCTGCTGGCTTAGACCGCTTCAAGTCGCGCCCGGCTTCCATCATAAACATATTTCAATGCACAGCGCGTTACGCACTGATTGGCTGCGACGGATACAGCGATGAAACAGTGCACGGCATGCACGCGCACTCAGAGCGCTATTGCGTCTAGCCCGAGACGAGAGAAATAAGGCTAGGAGAAATGCGGCTACGGTAACGGAACGTGAGTCACTTCCTGTTCAGGAAAACGATTATTTATATTTGATATTATTAACACTTTAACTGCCACACACGAGATATCTCGGGTTTATTTTTACGTGGTTGAAAGCCACTCACGAGATTTCTCGGAATTCCCTTTTTTCTTTTTTTTTTAGCGATCTGAAATCATATTGCATCACGCGAGCCTACCCGAGTATACACAAGCTCCGCCGGAGAGCATATGTGGAAAAAAGCGCCCCCTATCGTTTTTCAGATGACATAAGGGATTTTGGAATGGACTCAATGAAAATGGATGGGGAAAAAATCCGGTACTCCACATTTTCCAGTCCACTGATCCAGCCGGGGTTACCACAGTTCATTCTGGAGCGTCTGAGCCCCGCTGATCATGGAGTTCTACTGTATCGCGTTGGATCCATACACTTATCGATTTTTTCGAATGGTGATCAGGAATTGGAATATACCAGTTGGATACCATCTGATGTCAGGTAAGGACTCTATGTTATCAGTGTTAGGATAATCAGACAAATTTTGATGAAGTTATAAGCTGTTTTGTGAAATGTTCTCTTTCGGTTTCACTGTAAAAGTCAGAGAGGAAATCAACGGGGCGATTATCCGTGCGCGGCCCGAATGTGCTTGCGTGCACGTATAATATTGATCATCTAGTGTTTATTTGAAAACGATTCATAAAAAGGCAGACGAATATCAACGTTGTGGAATATTCCAGTAAAAGACGATTTTCATAGAATGCTCCAGAATGGGCTGTTTTTTATCTGAAAACAGGTGCTTTTCTAAATGCTCTGAAACGGAAATGACGCGATAAAAAAACAATCTGCCTTGACAGCACTGACTGGAAAATAGTCTTTGATAATGCGATGGGCAGATTAGACACATAGCCATAATTTAAAACAGATTAGGCGATATTAACGTTAACATTGGCGCCGATGGTGGCATTCAGGGGGTAAAAAGGAAAACCCGGCGTGGCGCTCAAAGTGTTAACGTTATATTGTGCATTGGAAACACAAACATACTTAAAATGAGTAAATATTCATTTTAAACATGTTTATATTATTTATAGGGCTATAAAACAAAAAACAAAAACAAAAAGATTTCTTGTTCATCTCTCTTTTAACCAGGGTTAACCAGGGGGGTCGGCGCCCGAGCGCCCCTAGTGGCGAGCCGCCACTGGGTGAAGGTGGTTGTGGTCGCAGCCTGGCTGGATCAGCGGGGTCCGGCATGCATGGATAAGCGCCACGGTCAGAATCCAGCTTGTTGAATAGAGTAGTAGTTGTCGTGTTACTTCACACGGTAAAAAATATGTGAGTCCTCTGCTTTGGTTGTTAGTATCTTTATTAGCTTATGCGACGCTACATTACACGGGTGTCCATCCTAGGTTCCTCTCGAACTCTTCCTGACCCCCGGTACGGTGGCCTGTACACTCTCGTATAGCGCACACATATTAACATAACACCACAGTAGTCATCTTCTTCGTCTTCTTGTTGCAAGGAGGCCGGAAGCCATTGAATAGAGTAGTAGTTGTCTTCTTGTTGTTGAATAGAGTATCAGTCATCTTCTTGTAGTTGAATAATAGAGTAGCAGTCGTCTTCTTGTTGTCGAATAGAGTAGCAGTTGTCTTCTTGTAGTTGAATAGAGTAGCAGTCGTCTTCTTTTTTTTTTAAACTCAATTTTTATTTGCATTTTTGGACTACAAGCATACAAACAACATCATCTTTGAATATTATTATCATCTCAGTCGGTCTTCCAGGTACATAATACATAGACATAATGTACAACACCGTTAAACATATATAAACAATAAAGAAAAGATTTTAATATCCAAAAACAGAAATAAAAAATACCGACTTAAGCAAAAGTTCCACAGACATAAATAATAAATTGAAAAAACACAAAACAATTGTCCTACCCAAATGATAGAGATAGAAAATACTAACTAAAGCAAAAATGTGCGACATGGGTTCAGAGACGCTCCTTGAACCTCTTTCCTCCTTTACCCTTCTCCCTCTTGTGTTGCATTTGTTTCTTCCTCTGTGATGTCGTTTTCGTTCCCCTTATAGTCCTCCCACTTTCCCCATCTTTCCCCAAATGTCTCTTCCTGTAACCTCAGCATGTGTGTTATCCTCTCCATATCCTGTATATCTTCTACTATTCCTACCCATTGTGCTATTGTCGGTGGGTCTTCCTTGTACCACAGTCTCGTTATTGCTTTTCTGGCCGCTATCAACATTATCTTTATTAAATATTTGTCCCCCCCTTGTATTCCCTCGTGTGTCAGGTCTCCTAAGTAAAGCACCAGTCCTGTTTGTGGTAATCCGTATCCTAATATTCTGATCATTGCCTCCCCTATCTCCTCCCAATACCCCTTCAGCTTCTGACATCCCCAGAATATGTGCGTGTGATTTGCCCCCTCCTTCCCATACATCCTCCAGCAAGCTCTTTGTGTCGGTGCATATTTTCCCTTCAGTTCTGGGGTTATAAAGAATCTGATTATGTTTTTCCATCCAAACTCTTTCCATATCCTCGATCCTGTTGTTGAATGTTGCACCTCGCATATGTTCCCCCATTCCTTCCCTGTTATTTCTATCTCTAGCTCTCTCTCCCATTTCTCCCTTATGTAATCGGTCGTGTGTCCCTTGCTGTTCATTATAGCCCGGTACAGTGCTGATATTACCCTTCCTTTCCCTCCTTCGTATGCCTTTACTATCATCCTAATTATTCCATTCTGTTCTTCTTCCTTGTCCCCTCTTATTTCTTTATTAAAGTAATCTCTAATCTGTAGATATCTGAAGTGGTCCTTGTTTTCTAGTCCACATTTCTCCTTTAATTTTTGTAGTGTTTGCATTTCCCCCTTCTCTATCATTTTGCATATCGCTGTTGCCCCCCCCCCCTCTCCCACCTTCTGAATCCATGGTCCAGTCTCCCTGGTTTGAATCTCTTGTCATGTGCTATCCATCTCAGGATCCCTGACTGCTTCTCTAATTTGTGTGTTTTTACTACTCTGTTCCATATGGTCAAGGTGCATTTGGTGATAGAATCTAACAGTCCCTCTTTTTCTTTGAACAGTTCCCTATCTCCCACCAGAGCTTGTACCTTGTATCCCTCCCCTTCTTTTTCAATGTCTTTCCATCTTGCCTCATATTTGTCATTACACCAGCACGTCACTGCTCTCAGTTGCGCTGCATAATAATAATCTTGTAGGCTGGGTACTGCCATCCCTCCCTCTTCCTTTGGTAGTTGTAATGTTTTATATCTGACCCGTGGTCTTCTCCCCGCCCATATGAACCTCGATATCAGTCTGTCCCACTCCCTGAATTGATTCTGTGGTATTTGTATCGGTAGTGACTGGAATAGGTACAGTAACCTTGATAGTATGTTCATTTTAATGACCTCTATTCTTGAATTGAAGTCCAAGGGCATTACTGTCCATCTCTCTAAGTCTCTCTTGATGTTCTGATTTATCTGTGTATAGTTCGCCTCAAACAGTTTCTCCACCCCTCTCGTGATGTTCACCCCTAAGTATTTAATCTTGTCCATGTCCCATCTTATCCCGTACTGTTCTCTAATTTCCGTTGTTGGGGTATAGTTCCATGCTAAGGTCTGTGTCTTTGTCACGTTTAGTTTGTATCCTGAGTAGTGGCCATATTCCTTCAGTAGATCCATCAGTGCCGGGAAGCTCTTGCCTGGTTGCCTCATGTATACTATCACGTCGTCCGCAAATAGGCCTAGTTTATATTCCGTTCCCTTTATCCTTACTCCCTTAATGTCCTCGGTCTGTCTGATCAGTTGTGCCAGTGGTTCTATGAAAACCGCGAAGAGCGTCGGTGAGAGACAACATCCCTGTCTGGTAGCCCTCTCTAATCTGATTCTATCCGTCAAGCTGCCATTCACCTTAACCCTCGCTGTCGGTTCTTGATATAGCGCCTTGATCATCTTCATCGCCCTCCCGTTCAGTCCGAACCTCATCAATGTTTTATATAAAAATGTCCAGCTCACACTGTCGAATGC
Source organism: Notolepis coatsorum (assembly GCF_963971535.1). Classification (NCBI taxonomy): domain Eukaryota; kingdom Metazoa; phylum Chordata; class Actinopteri; order Aulopiformes; family Paralepididae; genus Notolepis; species Notolepis coatsorum. The sequence goes on along the minus strand of NW_028170757.1, from coordinate 30,358 downwards.
TTTTTCTGCATCTAGGCTAATCAGTACCGCGCTACCCCCTTGTTTTTGTATCTCCTCTACTATGTGTAATGTCTTTCTCACGTTGTCCTGTGTCTGTCTCCCTTTAATAAATCCAGTTTGATCTTCATCTATAATGTCTGGCATAAACGTCTCAAATCTCTTTGATATTATCGATGTATACATCTTGTAATCCACATTGAGTATGGACACAGGTCTGAAACTACTACATAATTCCCTATCCTTCCCTTCCTTCGGGTATCGTGGTGATTATGGCTTCCTTCCACGAGGGGGGCATTTTTCCCTCTTCCATCGTGTGTCTGAACGCCGCCCCTAACATGGGTGCTAATTCAGTTCTAAATGTCTTGTAGAATTCCGATGGGAATCCATCGCTCCCCGGAGACTTGTTGTTTTTAGCTCTACTAATTGCCTCTTCCAGTTCTCGTTCCGTAATTATTTTATTTAATTCTTCATTCTGTTCTTTCCCTATCGATGGTAACTCTAGCTTCTCCAGATATGCTTCTATTTCCTCTTCTCCCGCTGCTTTTGGCTGTGTGTATAGTTTCTCATAGTATTCTCTAAATGTCCTCTCTATTTCAGCTGGGTCTCTCAATATTTCATTAGTCTTTGTATCCCTTATTGTGTGTATCGTGTTCAACTTCTGTTGCGTCCTAATTCTCCTAGCCAACAGTCTGGTCGCTTTTGGTCCCCCTTCATAGTACGTTTGTTTCATGAACCTCGCTTTCTTTTCTATTTCCGTCAATAATTCCCTATTTATCCTGGCCTTTACTTCTTTGATTTCTCAGAGCGTTTCCTGTTCTTTTGATATCTGGTGTCTCCCCTCTAGCTTCTTCAGCTTCCCTATCAGATTGTGATATGTCTCTGTTCTGGCCTTCTTCAGCATTGCTGTCTTCTCCATCAATTTCCCCCCTATCACCACCTTCAGTGTGTCCCATAGAATGTTCGGATCTACCGCCTGTTGTAATTTTCTTCCTTATATCTGGCTATCTCCTCCTTGATCTGACTCACCACCCCCTTGTTATTTAATATTCCTACATTTAGTCTCCAGATCGTGTTCCTCCGTCTCCCTTCTAGATCTACTGTCAGATATATGGCACTGTGATCCGATATGTCCGCTACTCCTATTCTGCTCTCCCGTACCCTGTAACTGTCCCTCGTCGTCATCAAAAAGTAGTCTATTCTCGCATATGTCACGTGCGGGTGTGAGTAATGTGTGTATTCCCTGTCCATGGCGTGCATCCCCCTCCAAACATCTGTAATTCCCATTTCCGTCATCTGAATATTTATATATCTACTGATTGGTGCCCGTCCTTTTCTAGTACTCGTGGTGTCTAGGTCGTGATTCAGTACTACATTAAAATCTCCCGCGCATATCAATATCCCTTCTAGTTCCATCACTATCATATCAAAAATGGTCTCATATAAATCCCTCTCACTCTCTGGGGGTGCATAAACATTCATTAACGTAACCATTTGGCCCTCCATTTTCCCCTTCAGAACAAACCTTCCCTCCTTGTCTCTTACTTCCTTGATCAATTCAAATTTGACTGTTTTTGATTAACGTGATTACTCCTCTCCTCAGGTTCCGTTTAAAGGAACTATAGTATGCATTTTCATATCCAAATCTCTTCAGTTTCTCATGCTCCTGTGCTACCAAATGTGTCTCCTGCAGAAAAATCACTTCCATCTCACTTTTTTTACATTTCAACATCACTTTGCCCCTCTTTATCGCATTATTCATTCCATTAACGTTTAACGACATCATTCTTATACCTTTAACCATTGTCATCTTTCTTCTTCTTTCGTCTGTCAGTCCCCCCCATGTCACATTCATTCCCCCCTCCGGTTGTAGCCTCCGCTCTCTTCACCGAATACATATAATGATTAACATAAATAAAAAACATAAACTTTACATAAAGTGCTCCCAAGGCGTTCGGGGGGTCCCTGTGTCCCCCCCTGTCCCCTGCTGGTGGGTGAGGAGTAATTGCTCTCCTAGTGAGAGGCCTCCTCCTGACGGCTTGGGGGTTTGAAACCTTTGCCCCCAACCGCTCGTCATATTTGTCCAGCATTCTTACTGTTTTTACTGGTGTCGTGCTCCTGGTCAAAAGCGCTCTGTCCTTCATTCTGAGAGACCCCCATTTCCTAGGTCCCCCTCAATGCGGCTTGTATGTTCCAATGTCCCTCTTTCCTCCCAAACCCGTGTGTGGTGTCTTCTGTGTATCCCTTTTCATTTTATTTTCCTCCTCTCTATTTTCTATGTGATGTCCATTTATCCCCTTAATCCCTTCCAACTGTGTTACTCTCAGCGTGTGTCTATGTACTTGTTTCAATATGTTCTGTGTTCCGTCTATCATACCTAATTATATATTATGTGTCCATGTATACGTTATGTTCGTTCCTATATCCTGCCTCTACCTGGGAATGTGTGTTTATGTATATGTTATTTCAGTTTCTATATTTTGTCTCTATTTGGATAGTTTTTCAATCTCTTGTGTGTGTACTCATCCGTTCGTTTCCTCCCGCCTCCTCTCCCCTCCTTCTCCGTCTCTGGCCTCCTCGTCCGTCTCCGCTTTCGGTCTGTCACGTCTCATCTTGGCCTTCTCCTCTCTCCTCCCTCCTCTCGATCTCCCACTCTGGTCCATCTGCGTGCCCCCTCCAATCTCTGCTGCAGGCTCCGCGTCTGGCCCTCCTGTCTCCTTCCCTCTCCGTCCTCCATCATCTGCATCCCCCGTCGCCTCATTTCCTCCGCCGCCTCCCGCGCCGTTGCGTATATGTCACCGTCCCTTCCTTCCAGTGAATCCTTAGCGAGGTCATGGGTGACTGGAATTTCATTCCGTTTTCTTTCAGAATTCTCTTCAGTCCCGCGTAGGACCTGCGTGTTATTGCCACCGCTGTCGAGTAATCTTGGTCAAATGACAGTCTTTTCCCCTCGATTTCTATCTTTTTGGTCCACGCGGTTCTGAGTATCAACTCCTTAATCTCAAACCTCAGAAAGTTAATAATCACCGCCCTCGGAGGTCTGTCCGGTTTCGGTCTCGGAGCCAACGCCCTGTGGGCCCTCTGTATCTAAATTTTTTTCAGTCCCGTCTCCTTCAGTTGTTCCTTGATAAGCTCTTCCACATATTGGATCACTGATTCCCCTTCGACTCCTTTCAATCCCCATATTCTGATGTTATTTCTCCGTGACCTCCCCTCCATGTCTGATATCTTTGTCTCCATCTGTTCTTGCTTTTGTATCGCACACGTTAACACCTCGTGTATCTCTGTGTTCCATTCCTCCATCTGCGCCGTTCTAGTCTGTAACTCTGTCACGTTACTGCCCTGTTCCGCCATCTTCTCATCCACCCTTTTGATTTCTGTATTCATTTCACCTCTGAAGTCCTCCTGTTCCTTCCTCAATTCCTCCCGTAACTTCTGTGGGATATTTGTAGATATATCCGGATGAAGAATGTGCTCAGTCAACCGAGGCTTGGATAATAACAAGGGTTTATTAACCAAACAGATAGAATACATAGAGAGAATGGCTGAGGGCTTCCCCCCAGGTGATCAGCTGAATTTACCCAGGTAAGAAGACCTGGATAGATCTCAAGAGGAGATCTATATAGGTAACAGGGGGGGGGGTGTGGTCCCATTTGATAGGTCAGATGGGGGGGAGGGGGTACAGGTTTGGGGGACACAGGGGAGGGGGGTGTCTTATTCCACAGAGAGGGGGGGGCACAGGTAAAGGGGACATTTACATGAGGACATATTATACCACAATATATTATACCACAATACTCACTTTTCTTTCTTATAATGTGGGTGAGATTAATGTATAATATACCAGGATTGTTTGGAACAGGTAAAAGTGGGGACCGATGTAATCCATCGGTTATCAGATAATGAATAAAATAGAAAATAATTAAAATAATGAAAATGTTGGCCAATGTGTTCTGTTGGTTGGCCTAATAATTTAAACTAGTATTATTTATATACATGATTCATGACATGATCGACTGGAATAATGAAAATGTTGGCCAATGTGTTCTGTTGGTTGGCCTAATAGTTTAAACTAGTATTATTTATATACATGATTCATGACATGATCGACTGGACTGCGGTCTGTGTTATTTTGATATCAGAGATGTGGGAATAGATATCACCCTTTTCTTTTATTAATCGCTCAAAATACCTATATCAATGAGTGGTCCTCAACTCTGATATCAAACAACAATTAACATAATCATTAGAAGCTATAGCTGTGCAAATATCTTGGCATACCTTCAGTCGTTCATGTCGTGACTCAGGGGAGCTAATGTGATAGTTGTGCATACAGGCATCGTAATAAACCAATTAAATACATGCACTGTCTCTGTGTGGTCAGAGTGCACAGGGTGAAAAAAACAAGATTGTGTGCATAATTATTAGGAATAGGATTTACACATAAGGCTAATGTGTACAAAAACATTTTAACAACCGTTAACCTGGTGGTTAATAAAACTAACATGATTGATTATGGGAAACTGTTCAAAAATATATATATGCATCTTGATGAAATTACTTAGGATTCAGTTGTATTTAACCTGAGTTTGAGTGTCACTTTCATCTGTGATTGTCTCAGTTTTGTTGGTCTTTACTTAGAATCAGGCCATTTTCTCCATTTCTTCTCTATAAATGAGGAGATAAAACGTTTTATGCATCGCTTCTGTATGTAATTCTAGTGCATATACTATCAATGGTTCACCATACAGGTGCAAAACAACGTTACATGTCCTCTTCTATGAGAGAATAAAACAACTGATTCTTTCTTGTCTGACAATACAATTTTGTAACCTAAGTAATTCAAATGTGATGTAATACAGTAACACAGTAAGATTTAAATAAATACATAATAATGTGGACAATGTGGCGTTCAGAAGTCTCTTGGTCCACAGGTCTCTGATGTGTCTCTTCTTGACGATGCAGTCGGGAATATTCACTGGTCGCCGTTCATTCCCTGTCAAGGGTCACCTGTAGCAGTCAACTATAGTGGCCTTGCAGACTCTTTTCCTGGAGCCTGCGTTGTTCTCCATCACCACCACACATCCGCCACTGTGCTCACGCTTGGCCCCCATCAGGCCCAGAGACATGGCGGTAGGGTGGTCTTGAACGTGCTGTGTGGTGGTTGGTCCCCCGCTCCCCGTCATCGCGGTACCAGAGGGGCGAGGGTTTGCTGGTGTAGTGGCCTGTCTGTAGGACGCTCTCTCTCACACGGATGACAATCTTGTCATGGGAATCCACCTTGATGGTCGGGGCTTTGGTTCCCTTTTGCAGATGGTCTGCCGCGGGTCGCTGGGGTGAGGCTGCATGTCGTCCTTTCTGTCTCTGCTCCCCTTCCTTTGGGGACGTCTGTGTTGTGTGGGCTGGTGGTTCTCCCACGGTTGTTGTCGTCGCCCTGGTTGTGTCCGCAGCTCCTTGGCGGCGTCCCTGGTGGTAGTATGCTGTCGTGGGTCGCTCAGGTCGCTGGGTTGTGTTCCTCCTTGCCTGGTCGCGCCGTCGTTCGTGGTTCAGGTCACGCGTCGTCTCACTCGTCCTGTCCTCTCACCAATTCATGATCTGAGGATGATGAAAACTGCCTTAGAAAACCTCCTCACATAAATGATTCAACGCCTTTCTGCTAAAGAGGAAAATCATTTTGGGATTAATTCAATTCATTGTAAATAAAATAATTTAATTGAAAATAGGAAATGCAAGCCAATTGCATTAGCAGTGATTCCTTATGTTAAGAAGGTCACATTCACTGCAATCTTATCAGATCTTGTATCTAACTAGATCTTACAGCATTAGGCTTTAAATAAAATTTGTAAATGAATGGCCAAAGTCTTGAATCAGATAAAATAGTCTGTGATGTTAAATTGAAGTTGATCTTACCTCAGGATGCGTTGGGTGTGCCTCAGGATACTTACCTCGCCACGACTTCTCTGGCGTTATTCACGTCTCAGTGTGGCTCGTCATAATTTAGCATGGGGAAAAAACATAAAATCTAGGTAGCCAGTTAATTTTGCATGAAAAACAATCATTCGTTTTGTCATCTAACCCTAACTAACCTTACTGTCATGCATTTGTCCTAATAAACTAACCTACACTGTAGCACTCAACACTTTGATGACCATTGTTACTCAGCTGATAGAGGTGTGCCCTGCCTGATGTCCTGTCGTACAGAACCTGTGAGTTGCTTTGGATAAAAGTGTCAGCTAAATGATCAATGTTGTTGATATCTTGTATATTTAGATAATTGTGCTGCAATTTTGGTGGTTGATAATTTTGCAGTCATGGAAAGTACTTGAAATTGCAAGGAGTTAGTGGTTAAGCAGAGAATAGAAGGAGGGGATAGTATGTTAAATTGTTTTCATCATTGATCTTTCATCTCAGGCACTTCTACTTTGTTTGGTGTTATTCAGACATCATATCTCTAATTTGTGTGCCTTCTTGAAAAGAGAGAGATGAAAACAACTGGTTAGTTATTCTGTTAGTATGGGAAATATGGTAGCCTTTCATAACTGCAAATTCATCACCTGTCTAATTCATGTTAATTAAATGGCTCTCTGTTGCCATCCACCGCCAGGTGAGTCCACCAAGTCTGTGGTCACGAGTGCAGGCATTTGCATTGCTTTGTCTCTCAAGTGCCCACTCTGAAGAAATTTACATGTGGGTGTTTGGATGCAGATCCGTTCCAAATGGCCAATCGATTGTCTCTCAGCTCCACACGACCTTCGGCTGAGTCTCGTGGTAACAAAGAGAAAATCTGCATCTAAAGCGATACTTCCTACTATACTAAGTGGAGATACTAAGTTGAGTCTCTATAGGTGTGGTCAGACTGGCTATTTGCATTGTCTTTCAACTCCACATCGTCCTCAGCTGGTTTGAGTGAGTGTTTTAAACACTGCTTTGCAATTCAATCCAGAGGCAAATCCGTCTGCCTCTCCTGATTGTCTGCCTGCTTCCTGCAAACACAAAAATATGTTAGTGACGCTTTGACTGTCTGGGTTGTGTTGATTAGAATCCTATTTAAAACTATAGCTTCTGCATCTCGCCTCAGAGCCTGACTGAAAATAAAAACACATGTTAATTTTCCACTTCTAAGACCATTTGAGTGGGTTCTTTGTTGATTGTCTGTGAGCTTAACAAAAACATCAGCTAGTTTTCATCCATCCCATCCTAGGATGTAATGATATATTGTTATCATTTATCACTCATATCGCATATGTACACAAGCATCATAAGAATGTGGAACCACACATTTTGAATCATGTTTAAAAATGTCTTACAATGGAAAGGGCTAGTTATCTTTCATTGGTTCTTTAGATAAACACATTAACTCAAGTGAATATAACCTAAACATCTTACTTTTAAACATGATCTATGTTGTTTGTGCCCAAGTTTTCAACATTAAAAGCTTATAAAGCCTAATCTAACGCTGTTTATGTGGACTACAATTCCTGTACTGCCATATACTGGAAACCGGGAGTGTTTGTTTAACTCTCCGTATTGGTCAGTATGGCCGGTACGCCCACAGATGTATTATAATTCTGAAACAGACATTGTAATTAGCTTTATGTGACTTATAATGTGTAAATTAAAGCAACATAAACACTCAAGTGATCTGAGATAGTTGTAATTTGCTGTAACTGAGATGATAGTTGTGTATGTACAGTTTCTACGTCAAATGACTCCCTTTTCTTGACTCCTTTTGTATCACAAACAGTACTGAATTTGCAAATCTGGTATGTCATAAATGTATAGATGTAGCAGTACTGACTATCTGTATGTCATGTATGTCCTAATATGTCATGATGAATTGAAAATGGGGGACCCTGATGTAAACAAGACAAAAGTCTTTCTCTGGTCTGCATCCCCTTAACAATTTGTGTGTATTGAGCTGTACTGTATTGTACCCATTCTGCAATCTGTTACTAAAGTTTTCAATCAATCAATCAAAGCATCTATAATTATAATTTTCATACTCACCGGGGAAGGCTGTTGTGTTGACGTTGTATATTATAATCGAATAGTGGTTCCAGAGGCTGTAGCACGTTACGTGTCGTCAATGTAATGTTCGGCTCGTTTCTCCGGTGGTCTGGGATAATGTAACCCGCATCTCGCCACCGCAACTCAACATTTTCCAATAGCAGCGTGCACATACATATACAAATAAAACATATACTACAAGTGGATTTCACGCACCTTCGGCCTTGGGCACATTAAACTTTACGTTTGCCTATGGATAGTTTAATATAAAATCATAACTTAACGGCGCGCATAGCGTGACGTCATCGCTCCATGCGACGTTCGTGCGTTCTCATTCGCCTCGGAAATAACGCTTTGCAATTCATACAGTATTTTTCCCACGAGCTCTCAATAGCCTGGAATTCCTATACCAGCGTTTTGTTACCGAATGAACGCGCCTGTGCATATGTGAAAACGTAAACAAACTGAAACGATAAAACTATACTTCCTCAAATGGTCGTTCCCGTGGGCCGGTTTTGTTGATTCCGGAAATTACTATCCTAGTTTGTCGCGTAAACTGCACTTCAATGTTATTCTCTATATAACGGTACTAGTCTCTCAATGCTCGGCGCACGCAAATACAAACGAGACTTTAAACAGACAAAACAACAATAATACATATAAGTTAACATGCGTGTATATCTGACTGTATTGGACCGCTGTACGTTTAGTCGGCCAGCATCTGCTGCGACAAGGCATTTATCCCTTGATATATAACTACACATCGTTATTAAAGTCATAACGACCGAACCTGACTTCGAAATTTACCAGCGATATATTAGATTATATATACCTTTTAATCATACTCTCGGTCCCTGGACCCGCGACTAATGTCCCGTTAAATGTACATTCACGTACTACCGAGGCATCGCAGGTCATCTTCCCGCTATCTGTATAATCATTTGGTTATTTCAATCCAAATACATCGTTTTCAGGAATGGAAGAGATTGTGGGCTTAGTTTGAGGTTGAAACAATGAATATTTTGACGCTACTCTGGTAATTAATAGGTTCCAATAGAGTAGCGTTTTCCAAGGATATCACATCATAATAAGCCCACGTTTCTTGCCTTGTTGTCTATATTTTAGCCTGCATCAGCTAGACTTGGGTTAGCAAACCAACAACCTTATTTTGTGCCCTAACTTTCGGTTTGGCAACAGCTCAAATCCGGGAATAGCACAGACAACCCATCCTCTCAGAACATCTGTCCAGATAAGGACCCAGGTACACGCGTTTCCCCGGTACGATTCTCAATACAGATCAGATATATTAATGCACATTATTCTTACTCAGCCATGATCTCAATATTTGACAACATTCTGTAATGTTCACCTGGCACAGAGAAAAGCGGGAAGGTTTTAATTCCTTGCCATACAATTTTGGTCGACCATCCTATTATACTCACTTTTCTCTGTATAGTTGAAACAATACAGCACGCCGGTAGGACGCAAGAGTCCGTCACAAGTTCGTAGACGCCAATTGTGGGATATTTGTAGATATATCCTGATGAAGAATGTGCTCAGTCAACCGAGGCTTGGATAATAACAAGGGTTTATTAACCAAACAGATAGAATACATAGAGAGAATGGCTGAGGGCTTCCCCCCAGGTGATCAGCTGAATTTACCCAGGTAAGAAGACCTGGATAGATCTCAAGAGGAGATCTATATAGGTAACAAGGGGGGGGGGTGTGGTCCCATTTGATAGGTCAGATGGGGGGGAGGGGGTACAGGTTTGGGGGACACAGGGGAGGGGGGTGTCTTATTCCACAGAGAGGGGGGGGGCACAGGTAAAGGGGACATTTACATGAGGACATATTATACCACAATATATTATACCACACTTCCCAATATCATTTCTTATCGTGTCCGAGTTCAGTTTCATGTTCGCCTGCATCATGTCCGAGTTCAGTTTCATGTTCGCCTGCATCGTGTCCGAGTTCAATTTCATGGTCGCCAATATCCCGGCCTGCATGAGCACAGCCCATCCTGGCATTTCCTTGACTGTCTCAGCCGAGACTCCCCCTTCCTCCGCCTTCTCCTTCTCGGTCTCGCCTCGGGGGTTTTGCTCCATCGAACTCTCCTCTTCCTGTGAGTTCTCCATTTCTCTTTCCTTCATATTTGTTTTCTCCTCCCTCCTTCTCGTTTGCATCTTCATTTTAAATCACTTTTCGGGTCCTTATTTCTCAGTTTTTCGCTCTTTTGACCAGGAGCCTCACCGCATGCGTGCTACTCTTCCACTCTCATACCGGAAGCCAGCAGTCGTCTTCTTGTTGTCGAATACAGTAGCAGTCATCTTCTTGTAGTTGAATAGAGTAGCAGTCGTCTTCTTGTTGTGGAATACAGTAGCAGTCATCTTCTTGTAGTTGAATACAGTAGCAGTCGTCTTCTTGTAGTTGAATATAGTAGCAGTCATCTTCTTGTAGTTGAATACAGTAGCAGTCGTCTTCTTGTTGTTGAATAGAGTAGCAGTCATCTTCTTGTAGTTGAATACAGTAGCAGTCGTCTTCTTGTTGTAGAATACAGTAGCAGTCGTCTTCTTGTTGTTGAATAGAGTAGCAGTCGTCTTCTTGTTGTTGAATAGAGTAGCAGTCATCTTCTTGTAGTTGAATACAGTAGCAGTCGTCTTCTTGTTGTCGAATAGAGTAGCAGTCATCTTCTTGTAGTTGAATAGAGTAGCAGTCGTCTTCTTGTTGTTGAATAGAGTAGCAGTCATCTTCTTGTTGTTGAATAGAGTAGCAGTCATCTTCTTGTTGTTGAATAGAGTAGCAGTCATCTTCTTGTAGTTGAATACAGTAGCAGTCATCTTCTTGTTGTTTCGCACACAGAACAAGTTTGTTTATTGTGCTTTTCAGAGGAATCTAATCTTCAAATAGCTTTTTTATTATTTTGATGGTGGCATATTATTTATTATCCTCAAACTATTAAACATGTTCTGTTGTGATGTCACAGTATGATGTCATAATAAAACATTCTAGAACATTTGTGTGACGGGTGGCATTAATGAGAAAGGAGGAGGGGCCTCAATGAGCCAGGTTCCGTTATAGGAACCTGGCTCATTGAGGCCCCTCCTCCTTTCTCATTAATGCCACCCGTCACATTTGTGTATCTAATATGTTCTGTTGTGATGTCACAGTATGATGTCATAATCAAACATTATAGAACATTTGTGTATCTATCTATTCAACATGTTCTGTTGTGAATGATGTCACAACAGGAGACGCAACACAAGGCCACAGACAGGGTAAGTGAGGGTGCAGTGACACAAAACCAGGGAAACAATTTGCAAAATAATAGTATTTATTTATAAAACACAGCAACACAGAGATCAAGGAGGACTACCAGTGGCACCAAATGAAATATAAAAGGAAATGAAAAGCCACTGTTGACATTCTACTAATGGTAGAATTGAGAGTTTTAGATCCTATGGCAATTGGCATAGGAAATTAAGGATGAATTGCTCGATCTGGGCAGACTGGTCGTGTACGAGGAGGGAGGGAAATGGGGATAGGGATTATATGTATTTGTCTTCTATATAATTAATAATAATTCATTTGATTTATATAGCGCTTCTAAATAACCCGAAGTCGCTGACAATAGTCGGGAGTAAAAGTAAAAACAAAGAAACAAAAGCAAAGAAACAAAAACAAAGAAACAACAAAGAAACAAAAACAAAAGGAACATGAGACCATGGGGGGAACAGGGAAGACAGCATGATAGCACAAAAAGAAAAAAAAGGGGCGGTAGGGAAGAAGGAGATCAGTCAGGTAGGGGGGGGGGGGGGGCAGGCTGTGGAGGGCTTTCAAGGTGAGGAGTAGTGTTTTAAAGTTTATGCTGTGTTTGATCGGGAGCCAGTGGAGAGAGTGATGAGACAGGAGTGATGCGTTCACGGGACTGGGTGTTAGTGAGGAGGTGGGCGGCTGAATTTTTGACCATTTGCAGTTTATGGAGGGAGCGGGAGGTGATACCAGTGAGGAGGGAGTTGCAATCGTTAATTTTTGCAATGTTACGGAGGTGAAAGTAAGATATTTTTATGATGGAGCGGACGTGGGGGTCAAATGAGAGGGTGGAGGGAGTTGCAATAGTTAATTTTTGCAATGTTACGGAGGTGAAAGTAAGATATTTTTATGATGGAGCGGACGTGGGGGTCAAATGAGAGGGTGGGGTCAAGGAGGACACCAAGGTTTCGGACTAGGGGGGAGGGGGTGATGGTGGAGTCGTTGATGGTGAATGTGATGGGTCCGGATCTGGTGAGGGTGGTTTTGGTGCCAATAATGAGAAGTTCCGTCTTGTCACTGTTCAATTTGAGGAAGTTGTGAGTCATCCAAGTTTGGAGTTCGGTAATGCAGGATTCGATGTGACTGAGGGGTGGGCTGTGAGGGGATTGTGTACTGATGTAGATTTGGGTGTCGTCAGCGTAGCAGTGGAAGTTGAGGTGGTATTTACGGATGATGTGACCAAGGGGTAGAATGTAGCAAATGAAGAGCAGGGGGCCAAGGACTGAGCCTTGGGGGACCCCCTGTGTGACTGGGGAGGGGGAGGAGGTGTGGCCGGATAGGGAGATGAATTGGTGTCTGTCTGTGAGGTAGGAGGAGAACCAGCCAAGTGCTGTTCCCTCAACACCCAGTTGGTGCAGCCTTTGGAGGAGGATGGAGTGAGACACTGTGTCAAAGGCTGCACTGAGATCGAGTAGGATCAGGATGTTGAGGGCAACGGAATCAGCGAAGATGAGGAGGTCGTTGATGACCCTAACCAGTGCAGTTTCGGTGCTGTGAGCGGGACGGAAGCCAGACTGAAGGGGTTCATAGAGGGTGTTGGACTGGAGATGGGAGTGGAGTTGGGAGGCAGCAATGCGTTCCAGTGTTTTGGAGAAAAAAGGAAGATTGGATATGGGGCGGTAGTTGGAGAGGTTGGATGGGTCGAGAGTGGGTTTTTTGAGGACAGGGGTGACAGCGGCGAGTTTATAGGGGGAGGGGATGTGGCCTAGGGATAGTGACTGGTTGAAAAGGGCGGTGAGGTGGGGGATGAGAGCAGGGAGGCAGGCTTTGGTGAGAGTAGTGGGGAGGGGGTCAAGGGAGCAGGTAGTGGTCTTGGAGGTGGTCATGAGGTCCATGATGAAGGAGGAGTCTACTCGGGCGAAGGCAGTAAAAGGGGTGGGAGGGATGGAGTCAGGTGGGGGGAAAATGATAGTGGGGGGGGCGAGGGTGGGGGAATTGGCGATGCGGGCAGTCAGTGAGCTATTGATTAGAGATATTTTATTATTGAAGAAGAGGAGAAACGAGTTGCAGAGGTCAGGGGAGGAGAGTGAGTTATTGTCCGGGGATTGTAGGAGTTTCTTGACAGTGGAGAAGAGGGTCCGGGGGTTGCGGTTGCTGCTGTTGATAATGGTGGAGTAGTGGGCAGATTTGGCAGCTTGGAGTGCATCACGGTAGGAGGAGACGTGCTGTTTGTGGAGGTCGGCGTGGATGGTGAGGTGGGGTTTTTTATAGAGGCGTTCTAGTTGACGGCCGGTCTTCTACATAGAGCGGAGTTCCGGAGTGTACCAGGGGGAGTAGGTGGTGAATGAGACAGTGATGGTTTTCAGGGGTGCCAGTGAGTCAAGGGAGTCAGAGAGAGTAGAGTTGAGGAGGAGGGCATAGTCGTCGGGGTTAGAGGGGGAAAGGCAGAGGATATGGACTGAGACAGTGTGAGAGGGTCAATGGATTTTATGTTACGGAAAGAGATGGTGCGTTTATTGGAGTGGTGGGGTGGGGGAAGGGGAGCAGCGAAAAGGATGCAGTAGTGGTCAGAGAGTGGGAATGGGATGGGGTGAGGATTGGATATGGGTAGGGAGGCAGAGCAAACAAGGTCGAGTGTGTGGCCTTTGTTGTGGGTGGGAAAGTTGATGTGCTGGGTGAGGCTAAAACAGTCAAGGAGGGAGAGGAAGTCAGGAGTGAGGTTTGAGTTAGGTTGGTCAACATGGATGTTGAGGTCACCGGTAAGTAGGAGGCGGGTGGAGAGAGTGGAGGCTATGGTCAGGAGATCAGAAAGTTCAGTTAGAAAAGAGGGATGAGGCTTTGGAGGGCGGTAGAGGAGTAGTGCAGTGATAGAGTTGGGGAGGGAGAAGGCAAGGTATTCAAAGGATAGCATGGGAGGGAGGTTTAGGTGCAGTTCAGTGATGGATAGGGAGAGTTTGTGGAAAACGGCAAGACCCCCCCCCTCGGCCAGAGAGGCGGGGCTTGGTGATGAAGCTGTAGTTTGGGGGGGTAGCTTGGTTGAGGGAGTAGAAGTCCGAGGGCTGTTGCCAGGTTTCAGTGAGGAGGAGCAGGTCAAGGTTGTTGTCCAGTAGTAATTCATAAATCAGAGGTTAATTTTTTGAGAGAGAGCAAGTGTTGAGCAAGGGAGATGGATGGGGGAGCAGGGAGGAAGGAGCGAAGGTTATCGAGGTTAGCGGTGCGGCGGGTGGGGGTGGCAGGGGGGCGAGAGGCAGTCCAGGAAGAGGGGATGTATGAGCCGTCAGGGAGGTGGAGAGTCCGGTTTCGATTTAGGCGGGGGCCTCTGTGGATGTTGCGACGGCGACAGTGAATGCCAGCGTTTCTGGCAGCAGTGGCAGTGGCAGCAGGGAGACGGTAATTGTTATTGAACGAGTGAAGATCAGCAGGAGTATATGAGAGGCGGCGGGGGGGTGGGGGGGGGGGGGGCAGTGAAAAATGGGGGGAGGGGGGAGCTCCAGTAGCTCACCACGTATCTCGGCGCTATTGCTGCGTCGGGACGACTCTGAGGAGTCTGGTTGACTCCGAGTTCGATTCCCGGACCCGCCGTCATTTGCCGAATGTCTTCCCCTGTTCTCCCACCCGTTTCACTCTACAACTGTCGGTCACGCTTGACCAGAAAAGCGATAAACGCTAAAAAAATAAAGTTTTAAAAAGAAAAATGGGGGGAGGGGGGGGGAGTGAGAATCCAAGGGGAAAACGGTAGGAGAAGCAGGAGTCCAAGTTGGGTGTAGGATAGGAGCAGGAGTGGGTTAAAAATTGGTAGTAGCTGGAGGGCGGAGAGTTGGAGTAGCATCATGAGCGGATCACTCCGGGGCTGCAGCTGGACACTGGGAGCACTCCGGAGCTGCAGCTGGACACTGGGAGAGAGTGTGTTATTGTTTTGGTGCAGCGTGTAGTAGCCGGCTCCAGACCAAGCCCGCGTAGCAGGCCAACCTGACCGCGCCATACTAACAGCCAAGACCAACAGGAGAGTGAGGGCAGTAATGGAATATCGCCGACACTCACCCGAGGAGATGGAAACCCGCTGCCTGGCCGTGCTGTCCTAGCCTAGCCTGTGACTGCAACTTGTTCCTGTTTGCGGAGGACTCAGCCCTGCTGGTCTCTGACAAGAACAAGTTGCAGGTTGAAAAAACCCTCAGCTCGGAACTAGGCAAAATCTGCATATGGCTCGCTGATAACAAACTATCATTACACATGGGCAAAACAGAGTCCATTCTCTTCGGTTCAAATAACAAACTCAGCAAGACCGACGGCTTCTCAGTTGCAGTGGGTGACAATATTGTCACAAGGAAAGACGAAATTACCTACCTGGGTTCCATCCTAGAGGCAAATCTTTCCTGTGACAAAATGGCATCCAATGTAATAAAAAAAGTCAACCAACGAACTAGATTCTTGTACCGGATCTCCTCTCTGGTAAACAAGAATACCCTGAAGACTCTGGCAGGAGCACTCATTCAAGGGTACTACGACTATGCGTGCACCTCATGGTACCAAAGCACCTCAAAGGCGCTTAAAACAAAATTACAAACATCACAAAACAAACTGGTCAGACTACTACTTGACCTTACCCCCAGAACCCACCTCACCCCTGCCCACTTTGACAACCTAGGATGGCTTAGAGTAGACGACAGAGTACAGCAACTTGCAATGGGCCTGGTCTACAAGATACACTATACGACTAAGGTACCCATGTACACCACAAAATACTTCCCAAAGGTCAGTGAATACCACAACCACTACACCAGAGGAAGCTCAACAAATCATGTTAAACCCAGATTCGGCTCAAACAAGGGACTAAATACATTTCGCAATTATGCCACATCAATGTGGAACGCCCTACCCAAAGCTGTAAAGGAATGTGAATCCCTACCCACATTCAAAACCGCTCTTAAAGAGCACCTACGGGAGGCTGCAATTCGAAACTGGCCACCGTAAATGCCCAAAACCCCCACCACCTCCTAATAGACAGTCTCCTCCCCACCGTCTAAACACGTCATTGGCGATTAAAGTGTTAAGAGACAATCCTAGATGGGGCGGCTAGGTGGTGTAGTGGGCAAGGCACTCGCCACCAGTGTGGAGACGCTAGGATTCGCGTGTTCGAATCCAGCTCTCCACATTGTTTTCAGTTTAGCTGGTCGTCCGCAGTAATACACATTGGCCGTATTACGGGGAGGGAAAACTGAAGGGTGGGGATCGAACGTTGTGAACAAGCGACTCCTACAAGTCGGTTGGTGCGCCTGCGCAGTAGAATCAGGAAGTGTCGGGGGCAGCGTGAGCCTCCCACGCGTTACTCCTCGACACTGAGAGATCGAGCTGCGCAGGTGAAAAGATGCGACTGCTGTTACCTCAAGTACCGGAGGGGACTTGTGCTATGTATGACTTAGTCCACATTGCAGCCGGCTTGTGGGAGGCAAGAAACAGCGTTTGTGACAGGGGAGGGTTGAATTGGATGATACGAAATTGGGATGGGAGAAAATATAGAAAAATGGGAGAAAAAGTGGATAAAAAAAATAAAAGAGACAATCCTAGATGATGGCTGTTTTTATTTATTGAAATCACACTGCTGTCTAGTGTCTAGTGTGTTGTTAATGTTACCCACCCCCACCCCCTCCAAATAGACAGTCTCCTCCCCACCGCATACATATTCTCTCCCCACCGTATGTATATTTCTCTCCCACCCCCTCCTAATGTACAGTCTCCTCCCCACCATATGTATATATTCTCTCCCCACCGTATGTATATTTCTCTCCCACCCACCCACCCCCTCCTATATACTCCTATATACTCTGTCAGGATATAGGGGTAACAGTACTGTATATTTGAATACCGTTTATGTCACAAATGTATCAGTACTAAATACCTATATGTCCCTATGCCATAAATGTCATGTATGTTGTGTATGTCATAAATGTCTATATGAATTGAAAATGGGGGACCCTGATGGAAACAAGACAAACGTCTTTCTCAGGTCTGCATCCCCTTAACAATTGTGTGTATTGAGCCGTACTGTATTGTACCCATTCTGCAATCTGTTAAATAACGTTTTCATTCATTCATTCATTCATTCATATAGGTCAGTGGAGGGAGTGAGCGAGTAATGTTGAGTGAGTGAGGGGGTGAGGGAATAAGTGATATAGGTCAGTGGAGGGAGTGAGCGAGTAATGTTGAGTGAGTGAGGGGGTGAGGGAATAAGTGATATAGGTCAGTGGAGGGAGTGAGCGAGTAATGTTGAGTGAGTGAGGGGGTGAGGGAATAAGTGAGTGATAATTGAAGAGTGAGTGAGCAAGCGAGTGTGTGAGTGAGTGAGGAAATTACTGAGTGAGTAACATTGAGCGAGTGAATAAATGAGAGTGAGTGAGTGAATCATTTAAGAGTGAGTGAATAAGTGAGCGAGTGAGTGAGTGAGCCATATAGGTCAGTGGAGTGAGCGAGCGAGTAATGTTGAGTGAGCGAGGGAATAAGTGATATAGGTCAGTGGAGGGAGTGAGCGAGTAATGTTGAGTGAGTGAGGGGGTGAGGGAATAAGTGTTGTAGGTCAGTGGAGGGAGTGAGCGAGTAATGTTGAGTGAGTGAGGGGGTGAGGGAATAAGTGATATAGGTCAGTGGAGGGAGTGAGCGAGTAATGTTGAGTGAGTGAGGGGGTGAGGGAATAAGTGAGTGATAATTGAAGAGTGAGTGAGCAAGCGAGTGTGTGAGTGAGTGAGGAAATTACTGAGTGAGTAACATTGAGCGAGTGAATAAATGAGAGTGAGTGAGTGAATCATTTAAGAGTGAGTGAATAAGTGAGCGAGTGAGTGAGTGAGCCATATAGGTCAGTGGAGTGAGCGAGCGAGTAATGTTGAGTGAGCGAGGGAATAAGTGATATAGGTCAGTGGAGGGAGTGAGCGAGCAATGTTGAGTGAGTGAGGGGGTGAGGGAATAAGTGTTGTAGGTCAGTGGAGGGAGTGAGCGAGTAATGTTGAGTGAGTGAGGGGGTGAGGGAATAAGTGATATAGGTCAGTGGAGGGAGTGAGCGAGTAATGTTGAGTGAGTGAGGGGGTGAGGGAATAAGTGAGTGATAATTGAAGAGTGAGTGAGCAAGCGAGTGTGTGAGTGAGTGAGTCAGGAAATTACTGAGTGAGTAACATTGAGCGAGTGAATAAATGAGAGTGAGTGAGTGAATCATTTAAGAGTGAGTGAATAAGTGAGCGAGTGAGTGAGTGAGCCATATAGGTCAGTGGAGTGAGCGAGCGAGTAATGTTGAGTGAGCGAGGGGGTGAGGGAATAAGTGAGTGAGTGAGTTACCGTGCGGATGTAGTGAGTGCCGTATGGAGGATGAGTTGTCTGTATTTGGCCGCGGTGGAGGAGGAATAGACCTCTGGCAGCTCAGACAGATCCCTAGAGAACTCTGAGCTGAGCTGTGCATTTTGTGGGACACATGGTAACTAAACACAGCAAAAATAAAAACAATCAATTAACAATTGTATTACTTACTAATTAACTGGTGGGGTTTTAAGCAGGGGCAAACAGGGAGAGACTCCAGGCCACGGTGCTGCAGAAGGAGCTCTCCACCTCCCCTGGAAAGCGAGTAAACCCCCCCCCCGGATAGTGAGTAGATGCTGGGCATTGTCCTTTAAATGTTTGACTTGAAGACGGAAAACTATATTACATTTAAAGACTGTGGAGGATTGGGGAAGATTATCAAGACTCATTACTTTGCCACACCTGAGTGTTCGAGGACCTGGATACGTAGTTTTTTTCCCTGTCTAAAGACTATGGGAGGCCTGAAGGACCAGAGCCTGGCCTAAACCAACCACTAACCCTCATCATGTCTGCTCTGCTTTCTCTATTTAGGCCAGGTGAAGCCAGTCCCCCGGATGGGAAGGATTTAAGTTGCATTACTCCCCCCACCCCCATACAATAAATATAATTTTATTTTTAAACTTAAATTGGACTGAGTTTTCTTATTTTTAATTGTTGGTTGAACTTGCCTCCAGCTAGGCCAGGTGCCCCACAGGTTCGATTGCACCCCCAGGTGAAGCTCTGCAGAAATCTCCTGATATAGTGTGTGTGTGTGTACACTGAAATGTAATCCTATGGGCGCTTCAGCAAAAATGCCCATGTTATGCCCATGGTCTTCAGATAAGCAAAATGACTATCAACATAACCTTTCAAGGTCACAACCAGCCAGAATGGTCATAAGAATATCAGAAATTGATTTCTCATCCTAGAATCATGCAAAATGGAGGTATTACATGTGTATTTACTCTTGGAAACAAAAAGGTTAGTATTTGCAAATTAGTGCGTTTTATGAGGTAATGCCTAATTTGCATGTATAAATAAAACATTTCAGAAAACTTCCAATACATTTGATTTGTTATGTAAGTAATAAACTGTGGAAGCTTCATAGTGATATCTATTTTTTGCCTATTCACCTAGTCGAAGGTGAATCTTTAATTTTTCAAAATGTTCAGTTGCTATCGCATGCACTCATCTGTGTTTCACTACACACATGAGTGCATGCTTACCAACTGTTTTACTGCAACACTACTATCACCGACATCTAAGAAGGGAGATCCCCCCTTGAATGGCCCTTCTAAGGTTTCTCTCCTCCACATTGCCTGTGGTGCATTTTTTTGGCTAGGTTTTAGTGAGTTTTTCCTTACCTTCGTGTGGGGTATGTCTGGGAGTGTTGCATTTATTTATTTTGCATTTATTTAAAAATGCTTAGAGTTAGGGTTAAGGTTAGGGTTACGGGTTAAGGTCTTCGCTGTACGCGGCTAGCCAATCAGAGAGCGTCTTCGCACACATAGGCTACGGAAAAAAATCACGCCTGGAGAGGAGACAGACATTGCCACATGGCGGCCATCTTGCCACAGGTAGCACGCCCACTCATAACATGTCTATGGTGCATGTACTATTGAAATACCGTAACCATAGCATGCTCAATTTTATATTTTCAAACGGTTTGTTTTGTTATAAACGTCAGATGTAGTTATCATACTGCATACTTATAATGGACTTTCATATGAAAATAACAAAATTTTTGCAAGCTATGGTTATTTCAATAGTAAATGAACCAGACATTCATGTTGAGCGGGCGTGCTGCCTGTGACAAGATGGCCGCCGGTGAACTACGCTGGAGACTCCGCCTTGCACCATCTAGTTTTATATATCTATGATTTCGCCCACTGTGGTGGACAAGCACCTCCGTGATTTTTCATGTCCAGGCAGGGACCCCTTGACTAGGACCGGACGACAGGCCAGCTTTACAGGATTAATTACCAGGAAGCTGCCCATATATGGGCTGCAGGAAGCTGCTCGCAAGGACACAGGACTGGATCATGACTCATCTTTTTACAGGAAACGCATGTGAAATGAAATTGTGTTCTGCTAGCCGTTTCGTGACAAGACAAGGAGAGAGAAAGAACCAAGCGAAACAAGAGATTTTACAAAACAAGACTTTTTAATGGTGGAAGAACAAACCCATGACGGTGGCTTCCTGCCGGCTAACTGCCAAAACACCACACACACACACGTCTCATGTGCCGGTGGAACAGATGTAATGTGTTTTAAGACAGAAATAAACAACATGAACTACTAGCCATGGTCCCCTCTCCTCTTCATAAGGAGTACGTTGTAGAAAACGCAGACCGCGAGTGGAGAATGTTCAACGGAGAGAACTTTGTCTCTCGCGCTCAAAACTGTAAGATCTGAGTGACTGGATGACAAGTGGGGGGGGGGGTTTGTAATCACAATTTTAAGATATTATACTATTAGTGTTAAGCGAGTGTGTGAGAGAGAGAGAGAGAGAACCACTGGCATGGAAGGTAAATATGTCAATGGCAAAGTAAATGGTCCTCATGAACATGCACGCACATACAACCCAACACACACACTCCACTCATCTTGTGGCCCTGGGAGGAAGCCATTTTGAACCGTATTTGACGCCAAGTGTGTCAAAACATCTCGTCTCGCGGTACAGAACGGCGGATGTACACACGCGGCAAGAACCTCGCCAAACAGGTGCCGACGTCCAGAAATGTTCATCCTGTAGAAGCTCATAATATCGCTGCCTCGGCGAGAGGAGGGTCAACGCTGTGCGCCCTCATCGAGACAACCGCTTTATTGAAATTACCTTTGAAATTCCACAGAAACGGGGAGAAATCTTTCTTGATTTCAGTCATAGTGGCTTGTAAAATGAATTGACAAGCGTCACATCTAGGCCTCACTTTTAACAGCTAAAACTAGCTAACTTCCCCTCAGTGAGACGGTAGTTTTATATAGCCTATAGCGACAGAATTGTTAAACGGCGCCACCGCTGTGACCACGTGACAGCAAATATGCTAATGTGCAGACACTTTGACCAATCACAGCTGAGACATTTGAATGATTAGCATATATCCACAGGTGTAATGAAATAAGACTGGTATCTCATTATTCCACACCAGGCTTGGGTGTGAAAAAGTGGCTAATCTAGTCCACAGGCGTAATGACATTGTTATTACCTGCATTGCTTTTATTATGTCTATTTTACTCTGCTGTGAAGCACTTTGGGCTGCAATTCTAGTATGAAAGGTGCTATACAGATAAAGTTGATTATTATTATTATTATATTCACGATCTCCTCAGTTTGTCATCGACACACCACCAGCCATGTGCTTGTCATTAGCACAGCAAGTCAACGCTCCCCTGGGGGGAATCATGAACACATTGGTGAACGTCTCGTTCTGGTCGGTTAGAGCGTTTTTTACACGTCGTCCATCGTCTGGCAAGAGGCCATTCTTAACAGCGTGTATACATTCATTTTCTGCCTGACAAGATGAGGCCGGGGGGGGGGGGGGTCACTAGACACAGGACCACAGGCATGCGCACTTTTTTTTTTATCAGCGTGGTGGTGGTTAAAAAGCGCTCGAGGTCATAAAGGTACAATCTGTGATATTTTTTTTTCTCATTATTCATGATTTCATTGATCCTCGGAAGAATGTGATCCAACTTAAAATGCGTCTCGCGGCCAGTGGGGCGGCGAGGTGGTGTTTACAATGAGCCTTTAAGTCACAATATGTTGCAGGGCTGGAGCTTTTGAAAGACTGTGGTGGTTTGGACTGTAGACATTGTAAGTATGTATGTATATATGTGTGTATGTGCATGTGGCCCCGCCCTTCTTCTTCATCCCGTACGAAGGATGATGTGCACTCCAGAGTCAGTAAACACAGGACCACTCATGTCCCCCACTTTGAGAGCGAAGGAAGCTTCCTCAAACGGCTTCTGCATCTGACCTGCAACACACACACACACACATATTAAAGCCCCAATCTGTAATACTTTTTGACCATATCAATGTGTGGGGTACATTCATGTTTCAAGTTTTGTTTTTATTTGTCACATATAAGGTACATGTACATTACAGTGAAATGCTTGGTTCTGTATGAGCCTCCTGAGATTGTGCTTCATACAGTAAAGAAAGTAAAAAGAATAAAGACCAAACACTATAGAGTAAGGCTGTCACTAGCGATTATTTTGTTAAATCTGTCGATTATTTTTATCGATTAATCTAAACGATTAATTTACCAGAGAAATAAACAACAATTTATTCTATTTGCAATTGAATATTTCAAAATGTTTTATTAATATCCTCAGGTCACATGGGTTATGATGGGTAGTTGCCTCTTTGACACCTACTGAATACCCAGAGTAGGAGATGAGCCATGACGTTTATTTATGTCTAAATGCTGTGTAGTGTGGATGCCTACTGTACATGAGTAGGGTGAGTAACCCTACATGCCATTACTGCTTTTTATCTATTGACTCATTATAACTACTTTATTATCTTGCAATAATATAACACCCGCCCGTTACTATGACATTGTTTATCATTACATACAATATATCCATGCCTGTAGCTAAATGCTGAAAAACAACATTTCGTTTTTAGATTTAAAAAAACTACCAGCCAGAGATTTTTTTTACCGGCCAAAGATTATAAATAGCTTTTTAGTATATCTCCATGAATTATTATATGTATTGTGTGTTATCTCTCCACTCCACACTATGGTAGTGCTTGTGCCAGCACAGGATATCCGATTACAATAATTATTTTAAAATTATATATAGGCTAATCAATATCTTCCTTTTGAATAAAATAGGCTCAGGAATCAGGATTGTTAAAGCTAATTAGCATAATTCATGTCAAAATGTGTAGCCTATAGTAAATGTATACACATAACACACAAGAGAGTGAGAATAGCTTATAGCAGACAATTTTACAATATTTATTATCATCAACAATCCAGTTAGCTTTTATAGTGTAACTTTTGGCTACTTCATTGATCATCATCATCATCAAACGTACAAAGAGAAAGAGGGAGAGAGACAAGCTCAGTCCCCCCACGCCCCCTTCCTCACTCTCCACAAAACTGATTTATCCTGTGCCTGTGAGCGTTAGCTTAGCTAGCGTTAGCAGCTAATGTTAGTTAATCTTTTTACCGCGACATGGGCATATATAATAATAATAATAATAATAACTGGACTTTGGAGATGTCTTTATTCGGCATGCAGGCAGACACACATGCGATGGGCGGCACACACACAGGAACACATGCAATTAGTTGGGTCGCTGCTGATGCGATTGAGTCTCAGCACTTGACCCATCCCATCGTCCTTCCCCCCCAAGGGCAGCCGGGAGCAGATAGGGGTGTCACGCCCCGGGGACCAATCCAAGTGCTCCTGTCCGTCTTCGTCAGGGACGCGACAGCGTTAGCGATCTGTTGTGCATGTTTTTCCATTGGGTTTCTCTTATCGGGGATGGAAACCCTTGCGAGCACGGGGAGAACATGCTAACTCCACACAGAAAGGCCTGGGAGATACCCCACCTGGGTACCTGGCAACGCGGAAACCTGGTCCACAAGCGGGAATCGAACCCTGGACCTTCTAGCAGTGTTAACCACTACACCCCTGTGCCATAGAGGAATGGCGAGGATGTAAAGCATGTTAGACACATTTATTGGACCTGTTGCGCACAGAGTTTTCATTGCACATAGAAACAGCGCAACTCACGAGAGGAGTTGTCACAGGGCTGTAGAACGCAGAGCTGAAGAGCTGTCATAGCTTCCCTTCCTTCTGTGTGTGTGGCTGTGTTTCTGTGTGTGGCTGTATTTCTGTAGGTGTGTGTGGCTGTGTTTCTGTGTGTGTGTGGCTGTGTTATCTGTGTGTGTGGCTATATTTCTGTGTGTGTGGCTGTGTTATCCGTGTGTGTGGCTGTGTTTCTGTGTGCGTTTCTGTGCTCACTGCTCACCTTTGCCAAACAGTCCCAGGTCTCCTCCATTTCTAGCAGAGCTGCAGTCGCTGAACTGAGAAGCCAGGGTCTCAAACTCCTCCTCGCTAGACTTTATCTGTTCAATGTACTCTATACACAAACAAACAAACACATACAAGAGAGGAAACCATTCAAATAATAGACAAATACACAAAGAAAACCGCTCCCTCTCAAATTCAAAAACAAGGAACTCTTATTGGCAAGATAAATTCTTACATTATCAACAAATAAGTGGATAATACTCCACCTTACCAAATACTAGGGCCGTCTTAAATACTTCAAAGCTTCTTTCGATGGGCATGGGATTCGGATATGAAAATAAATTTTGAAAATAAAATATATATGATTTTTTTTTTTGCAAAATCAACTCTGCCTCTCTTTGTTAATTACAACAAGCAATACCGTTTGTTATTTAAGATGAGGTCGGACTCGGCACTGACAGATTTGTGTTCATTGTGCTGCTTTTATAAAGCCTCAAATGATGGCTTACAATATTTCATGAAAGCAAAGTGTTTCGTTTGTCTAAGATTTAAAAAGGTTTAAACTTTACAGCACTGACAAAGTTGAACAAAGTGCTGTACAAGTCCCACAACATTAACACTTTCCCCACCAATCACGTTGTACGACGTTTCAAGTTCATGCGAATTCTGCCAATCCACGGCGTACAACATTATTGAGATCATATTTCATATTTTCGCCATGGTATTCATATTTCCCTCACAGAGCCTGGTCTGATGCTGTGTGAGCCGGCACAACTCTGCAACGCTTCAATATTGCCCCCTGGTGGATGATCTGCGAGTTGCCAAACCGGAAATGGCCGGTTGGATATCGGTGAGTCTCCTAAATGCGTCCGGCCACTCGCATATCGTCGCGGGACCCTAGCCACACACCGTGGATATGGATCGCTGCCATAACTCAATAATCGACATGATTTGGGCGTGTATTAGTATTATACAAACCGGAAATGGGTCGACTTTGATGGATCCCCATCAAATAACTGGGATCTTTTTGCTCCAGTCTCATCGCCCAACGGTAAGAGGAGGCTGACGTTACTTTCAGCCTTTTTGTTTATTATTATCCATACAAACTGCTCTGATCTATATATCACCCATACTACATAAAGCATTTAACGACGATCACGGAATTATAAACGACCCCCCCCCCCCCCCTGCGTTCATCCGCACATGATCAGTCATAACGTTTAGGACCATGTACAGTTGACATTTTTAATATATCGTGGATCGGCAACAAACGGCATTTGATAATCTATATATGCATTTATGCCTATATCTCACGTTCTAGGAATTACTGCAGAAAACGATAAAAACACATTTATATTCTAGACGGTATTTTCGTATGAATGTGTGAATGAAAAAGTAAAACGTTCCCATTTATTTATTTTATTTTATTCGTTTATTTGGACGGGACAATGTAAAATTAATGAACACTGTGGAGTGTAAAAATTGCCGGATTTAGCATGAATGAATGAATGAAAACTTTATTTAACAGATTGCAGAATGGGTACAATACAGTACGGCTCAATACATACAATTGTTAAGGGGATGCAGACCTGAGAAAGACGTTTGTCTTGTTTCCATCAGGGTCCCCCATTTTCAATTCATATAGACATATATGACATACATGACATACAGATAGTCAGTACTGCTACATCTATACATTTATGACATACCAGATTTGCAAATACAGTACTGTTTGTGATACAGAAGGAGTCAAGAAAAGGGAGTATATACATTTGACGTAGAAACTGTACATTGGAGGTTGGGTGGGGGGGGTTGGGTACATTGGGATATTGACAACCATACTGGGTAATTTACATTGGAGGTGGTTGGGGGGGGGGCGGGGGGCATACTGTATAAACAAGTAACACTGTACATTGAGGGGGGGGGGGGAGGAGACACTGTACAAACAAACACAATTGTACATTGAACTATTGACAAAACCATACTAGGTAAATGACTGTACATTGGAGGGGGTTGGAATGATTGGGTTAGGATATTTACAGGGGCCAGTGTTGAATTGCAGTCTCCCGTAGGTGTCCCTTGAGAGAGGTTTTGAAAGTGGGTAGTGATCCACATTCCTTTACAGCTTTGGGTAGGGCGTTCCACATTGATGTGGCATAATTGCGAAACGTGTTTAGTCCCTTATTTGAGCCGAATCTGGGTTTGACATGATTTGTGGAGCTCCCTCTGGTGTTGTGATCGTGGTATTCACTGACCTTTGGGAAGTATTTTGACATGTACATGGGTACCTTGGTCGTGTAGTGTATCTTGTAGACCAGGCCCATTGCAAGTTGTTGTACTCTGTCGTCTACTCTAAGCCATCCTAGGTTGTCGAAGTGGGCAGGGGTGAGGTGGGTTCTAGGAGTAAGGTCAAGCAGTAGTCTGACCAGTTTGTTTTGAGATGTTTGTAATTTTGTTTTTAGCGCCTTTGAGGTGCTTTGGTACCATGAGGTGCAAGCATAGTCGTAGTACCCCTGAATGAGTGCTCCTGCCAGAGTCTTCAGGGTGTTCTTGTTTACCAGAGAGGAGATCCGGTACAAGAATCGAGTTCGTTGGTTGACTTTTTTTATTACATTGGATGCCATTTTGTCACAGGAGAGATTAGCCTCTAGGATGGACCCCAGGTAGGTAATTTCATCTTTCCTTGTGACAATATTGTCACCCACTGTAACTGAGAAGCCGTCGGTCTTGCTGAGTTTGTTATTTGAACCGAAGAGAATGGACTCTGTTTTGCCCATGTGTAATGATAGTTTGTTATCAGCGAGCCATATGCAGATTCTGCCTAGTTCCGAGCTGAGGGTTTTTTCAACCTGTAACTTGTTCTTGTCAGCACAAGGCTAATTTCCATCCGTTGTCCCCAAACATAAAAACAGGACTCATAGAAACAGTAAGAAATGTACAAATACATAAAAACAGGACACATAAAAACAGTAAAAGAAATTACAAATACATAACAGCATGTCACATGTGTTCACATGACTGGTTGGACTTCAGCTATTTTTTTAGTTGCCCTCTAAAAGAAGCAAGGGTGCGGCTTTCCCTTATGGAAATGGGGAGACTGTTCCATGTTTGACTGCCTTTTATGGACAGGACGTTTTGGCCAAACGTGGTCAGTCTACGTTGGACCATGCAGTCACCTCTGGTGTCTGACCTGGTGCAGAGTCCAGCGTTTCTTTTTTTGTAGATGAATTCCTGTACAGGAGGGGGAGCTAGTCTATGTAGGCATTTGTAGATGAAACAAGAGCTTTTTAAAACTTTGAAATTTTCAAAGCTCAAAAAGCTATATTGTTTCAAAATATTGCAATGGTGGTATGCCAATGGTTTCCTGGCAAATACCTTGATGGCTCTATGATAAAGCTGTTCGATGCGTTTCATGACAGTGACACCAGCAAATAACCAGTTTGTGAAGCAGTATTCAATATGTGAGAATATCATGCAATGAAATGAAGATACGTTTTTGCAGCATCAACTGTTAAAAAAGGCCGGATTTGTCTAAAATTAACTAAATTAAAATTAATTGTGCGTTTCACTTTTTTGACATGTTTCTTAAAGGATAGGTTCGAGTCCAAGATGATGCCGAGGTACTTGAAATGGGAAACCAATTCCAGTTCCTCCCCCCCCAGAAACACATTAGATCTAGTGATTCTGATTGGTCGTTTGCTGAACATCATGCATACGGTTTCTTTTGTATTTAGCAGTAGGCATGAGTTTTGCAACCAGTGTTGGACCTTGTTCATTGCATTTGAGAGGTTACATGAGATCAGGTCAATTTTTTTACCATGTACAAAAATGACTGTGTCGTCAGCATCTGTACATTGAAGTCAAGGCATATGTCCGGCAGGTCATTGATGTACAGGGAAAACAGCAAAAAAAAGATAATCGATGTTGAATGGGCCATAGTAATGTCAATTTAGCAATACAATTTAAAAAAGTTATAGCCCTGCAAAGAAGGTGAACATCTCCATAGACTTACAGTACTGGCAGAGAATGGTATAAGATGCTGAAAGTGCATGGCAGGGAATGTGTTAAAAAAAATTAAAAAAAGAATTTTTAACATTTTTTCTCGAAGCTTCGAATTAAAATCGAATCTCTGCCCCGAAGCTTCGAATTCCAAAAAAATATTCGGAGGTCAGCCAGCCCTACCAAATACACTGTTTCTCAGCTTAGATTAAAAAAACATGTGTAAATTGTAATTGACGCTGGCATTATAGGTGGTAACATAGAACCTTAAAGGGGCCACTTCCCCGCTGGCATTATAGGTGGTAACATAGAACCTTAGGCCCCGTCCACACGAACGCTGGGTTTAATGTAACCGTGATTGTATGTGCGCAGTTGCACTGTTCGGCCACACACAACCGGGGATTTGCTACACTGCAACCGCGGTCTTTTGAAACCGGTGGCCAGGGTGGAGTTGTGCGGTTTTGCAGTTGCGTGTGGGCATAGCAACCGAGGTTATTCCCAGTGTTTACAGCAGAGCTGTCGCAATTATTCCCCATGTTCACGGCAGACCGCGGGGTAGAGAGATTAGAGCAGAGCCAACTACACCAGTGTTTACAGCAGAGCTGTCCCAAGTAGCGTTATATGAAAATGATTGTAACAAACTTTTGTTCAAAACGTATCGTCTGTGTTGAAGAGTGTTGTGATCGACTGATGTCTGTTGACGCTCAGAGTAAACATGTAGCTGCAGCTAAACTCATGTGTTGTCAAGTTATTGTTATAACTTATAAGGAACCCAGTCCAGACTGCATCCCCTTAACAATTGTTTGTATTGAGCCGTATTGTATTGTACCCATTCTGCAATCTGTTAAATAACGTTTACATCCATTTCATATCGGTAACGTTACTTCTTCTTCTTCAGTTAATTAATGGCAGATCGCGACCCAACAGGAAGTTTAGTGAGCGTTCAGTCTTTTCTGATTGGTTGAAATGGCCTTCATGTCTGAACAACATCGCCGCCTACTGCTTTGGCATTGTATTACATTGTACTAAATGTATCGGTTGCTGGGTTCCAGCTCTGCCCGTGAGTACGCAGTTATACACGGTTGTCCACCTGTGTTCACCGTGTGGACGGAGTTTTATTTTTTCAAACTTCGGTCATATTAAATCCAAACTCTCGTGTGGACAGGGCCTTAAAGGGCCACTTCCCCTGGCATTATAGGTGGTAACATAGAACCTTAAAGGGGCCAGTTCCCCACTGGCATTATAGGTGGTAACATAGAACCTTAAAGGGGCCAGTTCCCCACTGGCATTATAGGTGGTAACATAGAACCTTAAAGGGGCCACTTCCCCACATTATAGGTGGTAACATAGAACCTTAAAGGGGCCACTTCCCCACATTATAGGTGGTAACATAGAACCTTAAAGGGGCCACTTCCCCACATTATAGGTGGTAACATAGAACCTTAAAGGGGCCACTTCCCCACAAAGACGATGCAGATGTATTTTGCACATAATCTCACTCATCCAAAACTCTATTTTGCACACATTCATTTAGGTTGACAATTATGAGAGAGAGAGAGAGAGAGAGAGAGAGAGAGAGAGAGAGAGAGACCACTTGGGTGCCCTAGGTTGACAGTTATTGAGAGTAAATTAGTTTGAATATGGCCGCCAGTGATGTCATCTGGGACATTGAATCCCTGTGTTGTGTTAATTACCGCTCAATTAAACGATAAGGCAGCAGTCCCTATAAGACAAGGTGTTGCTACATCATTTCATGGAGCTGTGATTAACACGACACAGGGATGCAGTGTCC
>NW_028170758.1:5000-60000 GCF_963971535.1 Notolepis coatsorum | reverse complement strand
CTCTCTCTCCCTCTCTCCTCCCCCTTTCTCTCCCTTCTCCTCCCTCTCTCTCTCCTCCCCCTCTCTCTCCCTCCCCCCCCTCTCCCTCTCCCCCCCTCTCCCTCCCCCCCCTCTCTCTCTCCCTTCTCCCCCCTCCCCCTCTATCCCCCCCCCCCACCCTCCCTGATTGATCGTTGTATGGGGTTAGCTGCCGGCTCCTGCACTCCTGAGTTGTTCACCCTAGGTTTAATGTCTGGTATGTGTGAGTGGAGGCTAATCCTGTGATTTACTGTCTTTGTGGAAAATCCCCTCCCGCCACTGGGAATAGTTAATAATATAGTTTTCAAGCTTTTTTCTTTTTTTCAAGCTTTTTTTCTTTTTCAGTTATATATGTAAACTGTGTGTAACACGGGTTCGTAGCTCTTCCCCCAGCGGTCGTTATTTCGGACTTTCTCGAGCCAAAACGTGTCGCCCCGAGTGGAAACGTTTAGAGAGTCAAGGGCGAACGGTAGAACATTGAACCGTCGGGGAGGAATTACGAATGGCGTTACCAAGTGCGATCGCGTTGACGTTGCTGGCCGGTTTGATTTATTTGATCGCATCAGTACTAAATGTACTAAAATGAACTGCAGTATGTTTAACGACCATCACTTATGTACCGTGGGGCACTTTAGGTTAGATTAGAGTAGATTCAAATGTATTGTCATCATGCAGCACAAGTACAGTACAATGTAAAGACGCTTGGCATCCAACCAGAGTGCAAAGTGCAACAGTAAAGTGCGATAGTAATAATAATAACAAATTGGTTTTGTATAGCGCCTTTCATAAAACCCAAGGTCGCTTTACATAGGAATATACAATGTACAGTACTTTGTACACTACACTACACTACACTACACTACACATACAGAAAGATATTTATTGCACATACAGTACAAGGAATTTGTTTTGGTCATTTGGTGCATCAACATTAACCGACAATTAAGGTAGAATAAAATAAAATGGAAACGTTTTGTTTTGACCGAACACAAAAGCCTCCGTAGGTTCTCTGTGTGCTGTACTGAAAATGTACTCTTTCTTTATCTCTCAAGCGGTGCTGTTTTGTGATGTGACCTGAGTGTGTGTGTGTGTGTGTGTGTGTGTGTGTGTGTGTGTGTGTGTGTGTGTGTGTGTGTGTGTGTGTGTGTGTGTGTGTGTGTGTGTGTGTGTGTGTGTGTGTGTGTGTGTGTGTGTGTGTGTGTGAGAGAGAGAGAGAGTGGGAGGACTGTAGAGAGAGGTCGAAGGTCACGGTAGGCGGTGGGTGTATTTCTTCTGCGGTTAATTAATGTCTGTTTATGTTTTCAGGGTCA
Source organism: Notolepis coatsorum (assembly GCF_963971535.1). Classification (NCBI taxonomy): domain Eukaryota; kingdom Metazoa; phylum Chordata; class Actinopteri; order Aulopiformes; family Paralepididae; genus Notolepis; species Notolepis coatsorum. The sequence continues at coordinate 58,672 of NW_028170758.1, read as the reverse complement.
GATACGGAGGAACCAATCCAGTGAGTATTTTCTCTGTGCGTCCGTCTCTCCCTGTCCGTCCTCTCGGTGCGCCGTCTGTCTGTCTGATGTGTGATGACTGGGGAGGGGGCTGGGGGGGGGGGGGGGGGCCACGTTTTTCTTGGCCCGCACGGTTTTCGAAGAGGTTGTCTTTTCAAAAAAAAAAAGAGGAAAAACCAGAGACGCGGGCCAAGAACAACATATTCGAGCAAAAGTAAACTCTTTTATACATACATGTGTGTGTGTGTGTGTTATACATACATGTGTGTGTGCGCATGTGTGTGTGTGTGAGAGAGATGTCTCCCTCCCTAAGCTACAAATAAGATTAATTGCTTAATTGCCTGTTTTTATTTTGCATGTCGGGAATCGTTTTTTTGTTTTTCTTTTCTCCCTGCAATTTGGCCGATTCTGTGTGTTTTGCTGCGTGTGATTCCTACTTAAGTGCTCGAGAAACGCTTAAAGCACTGATCGTACCCGTTAGCCCGGAACGCGTTCGGCCGTCCACACCAGCCTTTTAAACTGTGAACGTCCTTTTGACGTTGTGTTAATGGGTTACAAAGCAGTTTAACAGGGCCTTTCCTGTTAAAAAGAGAAGCAGGCCTTTCCTGTTAAAAAGAGAAGCAGGCCTTTCCTGTTAAAAAGAGAAGCAGGGCCTTTCATGTTAAAAAGAGAAGCGGGCCTTTCCTGTTAAAAAGAGAAGCAGGCCTTTCATGTTAAAAAGAGAAGCGGGGCCTTTCCTGTTAAAAAGAGAAGCGGGCCTTTCCTGTTAAAAAGAGAAGCGGGGCCTTTCCTGTTAAAAAGAGAAGCGGGCCTTTCCTGTTAAAAAGAGAAGCCGGGCCTTTCCTGTTAAAAAGAGAAGCGGGGCCTTTCCTGTTAAAAAGAGAAGCGGGGCCTTTCCTGTTAAAAAGAGAAGCAGGCCTTTCCTGTTAAAAAGAGAAGCGGGGCCTTTCCTGTTAAAAAGAGAAGCGGGCCTTTCCTGTTAAAAAGAGAAGCAGGCCTTTCCTGTTAAAAAGAGAAGCCGGGCCTTTCCTGTTAAAAAGAGAAGCGTGGGCCTTTCCTGTTAAAAAGAGAAGCGGGGCCTTTCCTGTTAAAAAGAGAAGCAGGGCCTTTCCTGTTAAAAAGAGAAGCGGGGCCTTTCCTGTTAAAAAGAGAAGCGGGCCTTTCCTGTTAAAAAGAGAAGCGGGCCTTTCCTGTTAAAAAGAGAAGCAGGCCTTTCCTGTTAAAAAGAGAAGCGGGCCTTTCCTGTTAAAAAGAGAAGCAGGCCTTTCCTGTTAAAAAGAGAAGCGGGCCTTTCCTGTTAAAAAGAGAAGCAGGCCTTTCCTGTTAAAAAGAGAAGCAGGCCTTTCCTGTTAAAAAGAGAAGCGGGCCTTTCCTGTTAAAAAGAGAAGCGGGCCTTTCCTGTTAAAAAGAGAAGCGGGGCCTTTCATGTTAAAAAGAGAAGCAGGCCTTTCCTGTTAAAAAGAGAAGCGGGGCCTTTCCTGTTAAAAAGAGAAGCGGGGCCTTTCCTGTTAAAAAGAGAAGCAGGCCTTTCCTGTTAAAAAGAGAAGCAGGCCTTTCCTGTTAAAAAGAGAAGCAGGCCTTTCCTGTTAAAAAGAGAAGCAGGCCTTTCCTGTTAAAAAGAGAAGCGGGGCCTTTCCTGTTAAAAAGAGAAGCGGGCCTTTCCTGTTAAAAAGAGAAGCGGGGCCTTTCCTGTTAAAAAGAGAAGCGGGGCCTTTCCTGTTAAAAAGAGAAGCAGGGTCTTTCCTGTTAAAAAGAGAAGCAGGCCTTTCCTGTTAAAAAGAGAAGCAGGGCCTTTCCTGTTAAAAAGAGAAGCAGGCCTTTCATGTTAAAAAGAGAAGCAGGGCCTTTCCTGTTCAAAAGAGAAGCAGGGCCTTTCCTGTTAAAAAGAGAAGCAGGCCTTTCCTGTTAAAAAGAGAAGCGGGCCTTTCATGTTAAAAAGAGAAGCAGGGTCTTTCCTGTTAAAAAGAGAAGCAGGCCTTTCCTGTTAAAAAGAGAAGCAGGGCCTTTCCTGTTAAAAAGAGAAGCAGGGCCTTTCCTGTTAAAAAGAGAAGCAGGGCCTTTCCTGTTAAAAAGAGAAGCAGGGCCTTTCCTGTTAAAAAGAGAAGCAGGGCCTTTCCTGTTAAAAAGAGAAGCGGGGCCTTTCATGTTAAAAGGAGAAGCGTGGGCCTTTCCTGTTAAAAAGAGAAGCGGGACTTTCCTGTTAAAAAGAGAAGCGGGGCCTTTCCTGTTAAAAAGAGAAGCGGGCCTTTCATGTTAAAAAGAGAAGCGGGCCTTTCCTGTTAAAAAGAGAAGCGAGGCCTTTCATGTTAAAAAGAGAAGCTGGCCTTTCTGTTAAAAAGAGAAGCGGGGCCTTTCTGTTAAAAAGAGAAGCGGGGCCTTTCCTGTTAAAAAGAGAAGTGGGCCTTTCCTGTTAAAAAGAGAAGCAGGCCTTTCCTGTTAAAAAGAGAAGCCGGGCATTTCCTGTTAAAAAGAGAAGCAGGCCTTTCCTGTTAAAAAGAGAAGCCGGGCCTTTCCTGTTAAAAAGAGAAGCGGGCCTTTCCTGTTAAAAAGAGAAGCCGGGCCTTTCCTGTTAAAAAGAGAAGCAGGCCTTTCATGTTAAAAAGAGAAGCGGGCCTTTCCTGTTAAAAAGAGAAGCGGGCCTTTCATGTTAAAAAGAGAAGCGGGGCCTTTCCTGTTAAAAAGAGAAGCGGGCCTTTCCTGTTAAAAAGAGAAGCCGGGCCTTTCCTGTTAAAAAGAGAAGCGGGGCCTTTCCTGTTAAAAAGAGAAGCGGGCCTTTCCTGTTAAAAAGAGAAGCCGGGCCTTTCCTGTTAAAAAGAGAAGCAGGCCTTTCATGTTAAAAAGAGAAGCGGGCCTTTCCTGTTAAAAAGAGAAGCGGGGGCCTTTCCTGTTAAAAAGAGAAGCGGGGCCTTTCCTGTTAAAAAGAGAAGCGGGGACTTTCCTGTTAAAAAGAGACTCACGCTCAGTTTTCACCAGCGGCAGGGCTTTCCCGTTTAAGAGACTCTCATTTTCTTAACGTGGACGTTTTTTTGGGAATGCACAGTAACTCTTCCAAAGGGGGCATGAAGTACGTAAAAACAATGTTATGACACAATTCGAAACGCACACAAATTCTAGTCGCACATGAAATCTAGACCACACTGCCTCCTGTCAGGCGTTACTACGGCATCATTAATCAACCGAACAGACGTTCAAACCTTTAAAATACTTTTTTTTTTATATATACTTTTTTTTTTATAAAAAAAATATTACATTTTTTATCCTCAAACTAAATGAATAAAGTGATTCAAACTTCGTCAGGGTTCTTTCGAACGGACGTTCGAACCTTCATTTTGGGTAAAAAAAAAAAAAAAAATCACTTTTTTTTTTTTAAATTATTATTCATATTATTTTTATATCCTCAAACTAAATCCTCAATTTACTTACCACGGGCCGCGGTCGGTTGGCGCTCGCGGAGTGAGAAGAACCCCCCCGAGCCATAACTCCTGGTTTGAAACCCGGTGTGATATAGTCTTTGGCTAATATCTCCAACCAACCCACCGGTGAAAAGCGCCCGGGCTTGATGGAGCACCTAAACAACCTGCAGTGGCTGAAGAGCTCCCATTCACTGTGTTTATGCTGTGTGTGGTTTCTCTTCTCCTGTGCCTTTTTTCTTCCAGACTCGCTAGCGGAGAATTTCTCGCCGGCTTTCATCACTATCCCAATGTTTACCGTGTTTAATTTTGGACTTGTGTGCTCTCGTCCTCCTAGGTGATGAGCTGGGGAAGGCCAGGATGCCAACATCATCTTATACTGAGTGAGTATGCGAGCGAGAGACCCCTCCTACCTGCGGGCTACAGATAGGAGTCCATGTGTTTTGAGGACCACCGCCTGACGCATTTAATTGGATTTGTATTACGCACTTTGCTACTAAATTGAATTTAAAAACAACCTATTGTCCGTACAACTCTCAAAGGCAAGTGCGTCTCAGTTTGTGGGGTTTCCATTTGGAATGGCCTTGATGTATCAATAAAAACAAGTAATACTATTGAAATGTTTAAATGCAGATATAAACAGGAATTATTGGACAAGTGTAATAAGTTAGAGGAGCTTGAAAATAACGTGAACTAGTATTTTTGTAATTATTTATTTATCTTTTGCTGTAGTGGATAGGTATAATATTTTTTTGATATTTATAGATAATTTATTACATATTACCGGTAATATGATATTGTAAGGAAGGGGCATGACCAGATACTCTTTGCTTCTTTCTGTCCCTTCTCGAACAAAACCATGTTGATTATTGCTTCCATGTCTAGGAGGATATATTTTATTCAAATGTGTGTGTTTATGGTTGAAAATGTTCGAGATAAATAAAGATCAAATCAAAGGAATCTACCTTGTCTATACTACTACTGTAGTGCAAATCTTTTGTAATAAATAGATAAAATATGGTGTAGCGTTGAAAGTGAACTTATAAGTCGTTTTCGATAAAGGAGTCAGCTAAATGACTAAATGTAAACAGGGTTTGCACAAGGTCCTTGAAGTGCTTAAAGTGCTTGATTTAAAAAAAGTCAAGGCCTGGAATTCCTTGAAAACAGCCAATTTTTTAACAAGGTGCTTAAAAAGTCCTTGAAATTCAAATCAACCATTCGCATTGAAAGTTTTGTTCATCCATGATAAAATAGTTTTCTATAAAAAACAGCATTTAAAAGTCAATTGTATCCTTTAAAAATGCCCTTTTAAAATGAAAAATAGTGCTGGGAAAAGTACTTGAATGTCCTTGAATTTCATTTTGCAATGTCTGTGGGAACCCTGTGTAAATGTAAGAACAACTGGGTGCGTCCTCTAGATCATATAAGCTGCCGGGTTGTGTGTTAAAGCACCGTTTCCTTCTTTACGTCTCTTAGCAACAAACTGACCAATAACGACCTGCTGTCTCTGGACCCGTTCAGCCCCTCCGCAGCAGGCTCCGCCTCCTCTGTGTCGTCATCGACAGGTAACCTCCAGTGTTATGTCATCATTATACTGTGTGCCTCCTCCTGTCAGTCATCACTTCAAAGGAATGTAGACCCGCCCCCTTAGGACTGGAGCAGTTAACGTGTGATAGAACCCATACAGACCCTCATCTGAACCTTTGCTTACACTGTTTATTTTTCCTCATATTTTTATATTCAGAGTTCATTATATTGTTTACACTGTTTGTCTTTCTCATATTTTTATATTCAGAGTTCATTATATTGTTTACATTTTACACTGTTTGTCTTTCTTCATATTTTTATATTCAGTTAACTATATTGTTTACACTGTTTATTTTTCCTCATATTTCTATATTCAGTTAATTATATTGTTTACGTCGTTTATTTTTCTCATATTGTTATATTCAGAGTTAATTATATTGTTTACACTGTTTATCTTTCTTCATATTTTTATATGCAGAGTTAATTATATTGTTTACACTGTTTTTCTTTCTTCATATTTTTATATTCAGAGTTAATTATATTGTTTACACTGTTTATTTTTCCTCATATTTTTATATTCAGTTAATTATATTGTTTACATCGTTTATTTTTCTCATATTGTTATATTCAGAGTTAATTATATTGTTTACACTGTTTATCTTTCTTCATATTTTTATATGCAGAGTTAATTATATTGTTTACACTGTTTTTCTTTCTTAATATTTTTATATTCAGAGTTAACTATATTGTTTACACTCTTTATTTTTCCTCATATTTCTATATTCAGAGTTCATTATATTGTTTACACTGTTTATTTTTCTTCATATTTCTATATTCAGGGTTATTGTTTACATTGTTTATTTTTCTCATATATTTATATTCAGAGTTAAATATATTGTTTACACTGTTTATTTTTCTCATCTTTTTATATTCAGAGTTAAATATATTGTTTACACTGTTTATTTGTCCTCATGTTTTTATAGTCCGATTTAATTTCATTGCCTATATTTATGTCTTTCTACTATTGCCCTGCCCAATACCTGTACCTCCCATCCCCCCTCCCCCGTGCTGGTATGACGCCCGAATTTCCCCCAAGGGGATCAATAAAGGAATATCTTATCTTATTGTAACATGGCAGAGGACTAACGCCACCCCAGGTTTATATCCAAGAGCATAGGGAGCTCTGAATTATACTTATACAGCTTCTTTTTTTATTCAGGATGAATGGTGAACATGGAACATTACAAAGCATTAGAATTTTAAAGGAATTTATTTTGACACATTAAATGAACAAACCAAAAACCAAAATGCACAGGCGGTCGACACAGACCCAGAGGCAGGACTATTTCTGCTCGACAAATAGCCCCTTTCGTGACTGCGATGCCAGCCAGGGGCTCGAATACACAGTCACTTATGGCTCCGTAGTAGCCAGGTTAACAATTTGGGTGCCGGGAAACGCTTAAACACGTCATTCCCGGCCATGCTCAAGTTGCCGAAGACACTTTACAGCGTCTTTGATATCAATATTTCAAAAATCTGGGATCGGATTCATATGTCCCCTCCGCTGGCCTGAGATCCACCAGGAGGACCCACTGAGCTCTCTGGCGGTTCAGGAGCGCCATCTGGTGGCCGATCGGCGCAATCGCTTAACAGGAAGTGCCGTAGAGGTTGTGCTGGACGGCCGTATTACTTCCGGGCACTCGCTATAGGTCCCGAGGCTCGATCTCGACACACTACATAGCGATCGATTGCCAATAACTCGATAAACAACATGATTTGGACGTATATACCATTATACAAGCTGGAGATGGACCGGGTAAATCTACATCCCATAATGATAAAATTTCTACTCTACGATGATCGCCCAACGGCGCGCGGAGACTGGGGTGAGTTTCAGCGTGTAACGTTACCGTCTTCGATACTAACTGCTATTATCAACATTTGACCCACATTAGATGATTGGTATAACGCTGCCCACGGAATTATAAACGCCCCCTCGCCCATCCGGTCAACATCAGATGACGTGTAGTAACTTCTAGAAGTACGTCTAGTTAGAATTTTTTATATCGCGCTGATTGCCATAAAACTGTATTGCATCATCAATATAATGTATTTGGGGCTATAGATCACGTTCTGGAGAAAGCTGCAGAAAGAGATGAAAACATACTTATACATTAGACCATACTTTACTATGAATATGTGAATGAAAAAGTTTAACGTTGCTACACAATGAACAATACATAAGGACTTTGAATGGGCCCTAATAATGGCAATGTAGCAATAGAATTTAAAAAGTTATAGTCCTGCAAAGAAGGGAACTTTCTCTATAGACAAATAGAGCCGGCAACCTACGGTTGATAATGAATTTAACCCATGGCAGCCAAAGTGTTAATGTGCACCACCAAGCACTGCTTAAAAGCTAGCGGTGGGTCCAAAATATATCGGATATAAATTTCAAAGGTACCCAGCGTTCCATTAGGGTTTCACACTATCACGCGGCAGGGTTTGAAAGCTCGGCGTTGCTAATAAACATTTAAAATCATTTTTATAAACTGGTCAACACTGCTCAAAACTGCTGTATTTCTGTATTTGGCTGCCTGGTGCGCCATCACAGCGCATGCGCATCATGCACCCAACGCCGGAAATACTCCGCTGTTTGTGTTTGTAAATGTGTGAGTGAATGGGTGAATGTGAGGAACAAAAATTGTAAAGCGCTTTGGATAAAAGCTGCTATATAAAATGCACCATTCACCGTTTACATCTGTACGGTACTTCTGTTCCCTGATGAGAGGGGGGCGGGGGGTTCTTGGACCGTCGCAACTCTTTTTGTCCTCTCCGGCTTCCCCTCCTCGGCCCAACGTGGTTTTTACTTGTTTTATTCATCAGTTCTTTCCCCCCCCTCTACTCTCCCCTGCTCCAGTCGCTTTCACTCTCCTCCCCTCCATCCCGCTCTCTCTCTCTCCATCCGTCTCTCTCACTCTCTCTTTCTCTCGCCGCCCCTCTCTTCCAGTTCCCCCTTGTCTTTATCTCTCTCTCTCCACCCCTCTCTCTCTTCCAGTTCCCCCTTGTTCCTCTCTCTCTCTCCCCCCCCCCCCCCCCAGTTGGAAGTCTTGTCCTCTCTCAGGTCAGTCCCAGATGGAGCCACTGACCCCTACAGTCAAGTGAACACTCCACTTTAGGGAATTAGAATGGCGGCCATTTTCTCTCCCCCTCCCTCTCCTCCGTTTGTCTTTTTTTAATCATTTAACCAGTTTACACACAGCAGCAGCAGCAGCCCAGCTGGAGTGACTCGGCCCAAACTTCCAATTAAATATTTAAACGCTGTGGCGGAGGGGGGGAGCAGTAGCTTCCGCCATCCGGTCCAAGATTCACCGTTTCACACCTTATTGGGAATTCACATTCCTAGGTTTGATTCATACGCGCTTGGAACGTCCTCTCAAACGTCTAACTATTCCGTCTTCTCAACGAATGTTTGAGTCTATACTACTACCTACTATGCTACTAAGTCTATACTACCTACTATGTTACTAAGTCTATACTACTATGCTACTAAGTCTATACTACTACCTACTATGCTGATATGTTTTATACTACTATGCACTCAAGACCTTGGCACTCGAGTTCAGCACTGCTTGATGAACAATCTTACTGACCCTTAGCTGCCAGAGTCGTACCCTTCCTGCTGACTTGTTGTACAGAAGCTCGTAAGTCGCTTTGGATAAAAGCATTCGGCTAAATTACTTTAAATGTTTTGTCTGTCTTTACCACTTGTCCTTCTATAACTTTCTCGCCTGGAAGCCGTTATAAAAATTATTTCTACCGGCTAACTTTGTCCAGCGTCATACCGCCATCCCTCCCCCCACCAGGGTGTATAGTTTTAGTACGTAGAACTGTGTGTGCGTGCACTCCAGACGGATTTCTAGGGGAGGGGGGGTTGATGGTGTGATTCTCATGGCTTTGTGTGCACGACACCAGTGTTTAAACAGAGTGACGTTAGCGCTGACCCATCACCTAGGCTAAGCGTAATCCACAGTTAATTGGCACCTAGATGGGGTCAGGGGGGGGGGTGCAAGGCCCGCTGGCACGTATGTTGTCAAACAGTGTCTCGTTCCTGTCAAAAGGTCCCGGCTTAAGAGCCAAAAGAGCAGCGTCAAAGTGCCCCGGTTAAGATACGGCGACGGTACTTAAGTCCCGACTTATGGACCCGCTAAGTCTGCCCCGTGTGTACAGTGTACTGGCGGTATCGCGCGGCTCCCGACGCACACGTGACACGTCGTCGCACTAGTACCGACACTAAGATCCATGCGGAGTCTGGGGGCGGCTGGGTAGCGCAGTGGAGAATGCACTCGCCTACCACCGCAGAGACTCTGGGATCGAATCCAGCTGTCAGCGGTACCACCGGCTCGGTCAGTCGTCCCTACTAACACGATTGGCAGTGTTAGCGGGGTGGGAAGCCGGCGGGGTTATGTGTCCTGGTCGTTGTAAAAAACAGCGACTCCTACTGGTCGGTCGGGGGGCGCCTGTTCAGCAGGGAGGGGATCGGGGGGAAATAGCGTGAACCTCCTCATGCGTTACGTTCCCCCAGTGAGACTCCTCGCTGTCGGGTGAAAAGAAGCGGCTGGCTGACTCCACATGTATCGGAGGAGGCATGTGGTAGTTTTGCAGTTGGGACCCCGACTACAGAAAGCAGCGACATTCTTCTTGTAGGAAGTTATGTAATACAGATTTAAATTTAGATTATTAACTGGTATACAAACTGAGAGTTTATTACACAATATGTTAGCATCTCAGTTGTTTGCTTTGTTGTTTTGATTCTACTGTTCATTCTGTCTTGTCTCCTTATTTTTTACCCACTCTCTGTCAGATCTCGCCTCTGTTCTCCTTTCAATCCCTCCTTCTCCACCTCTATTCGTGATCTCTCCTTCTCCACCTCTATTCGTGATCTCTCCTTCTCCACCTCTCCTCACGATCCCTCCTTCTCCACCTCTATTCGTGATCTCTCCTTCTCCACCTCTCCTCACGATCCCTCCTTCTCCACCTCTATTCGTGATCTCTCCTTCTCCACCTCTCCTCACGATCCCTCCTTCTCCACCTCTCCTCGTGATCCCTCCTTCTCCACCTCTCCTCGTGATCCCTCCTTCTCCACCTCTATTCGTGATCTCTCCTTCTCCACCTCTCCTCACGATCCCTCCTTCTCCACCTCTCCTCACGATCTCTCCTTCTCCACCTCTCCTCACGATCTCTCCTTCTCCACCTCTCCTCACGATCCCTCCTTCTCCACCTCTCCTCACGATCCCTCCTTCTCCACCTCTCCTCATGATCCCTCCTTCTCCACCTCTCCTCATGATCCCTCCTTCTCCACCCCTCCTAATGAGTGACTTAGACGTCTTTCTGCCATGGGTGTCAGGTAAAACCTATACTGCCGATGGATTTTTAATGAAAATCTCATTCAACAATCAAACCTGACTTGTACATGTTTATTCTGTACCGCACGATGCATTAAAGGTGCTGTAAGTGGCATGTTTTTGTTAAAATATGTGTTAAATAGTTTTGACATTCTGACAGCCATCACTGATATACAGTGTCTGGTCAGTAACATGGGTCTCCACTCTGCAGTAAACACAAAATACATGTTCTGGTATCCCTTCCCACTTTATCCATTCAGGAGAGAGAACCCTAGATATTTTTACTTATTTCAAGAAATCTTGCCAAGCCAGATTTGCTTACTGTACTGGTAGATTATTATACTTGCTTCAAGGGCACATTTGCTTAAAACTAGTTTTTACTTCTTATTTTTGCAGTGTGGAGTTCTCTCTCCTGATTGGATGAAGTGAGAAGGGATACCAGGAAATGTATTTTGGGTTTACTGCAGAGTGGAGGGACTGGGAGACCCATGTTACTGACCAGACACTCTATATCAGTGATGGCTGTTTACTGCAGAGTGGAGGGACTGGGAGACCCATGTTACTGACCAGACACTATATATCAGGAGTGATGGCTGTTTACTGCAGAGTGGAGGGACTGGGAGACCCATGTTACTGACCAGACACTATATATCAGTGATGGCTGTTTACTGCAGAGCAGGAGGGACTGGGAGACCCATGTTACTGACCAGACACTCTATATCAGTGATGGCTGTTTACTGCAGAGTGGAGGGACTGGGAGACCCATGTTACTGACCAGACACTCTATATCAGTGATGGCTGTTTACTGCAGAGTGGAGGGACTGGGAGACCCATGTTACTGACCAGACACTCTATATCAGTGATGGCTGTTTACTGCGGAGCAGGAGGGACTGGGAGACCCATGTTACTGACCAGACACTCTGTATCAGTGATGACTGTTTACTGCAGAGCAGGAGGGACTGGGAGACCCATGTTACTGACCAGACACTCTATATCAGTGATGACTGTTTACTGCAGAGCAGGAGGGACTGGGAGACCCATGTTACTGACCAGACACTATATCAGTGATTGCTGTTTACTGCAGAGTGGAGGGACTGGGAGACCCATGTTACTGACCAGACACTCTATATCAGTGATGACTGTTTACTGCAGAGTGGAGGGACTGGGAGACCCATGTTACTGACCAGACACTCTATATCAGTGATGGCTGTTTACTGCAGAGTGGAGGGACTGGGAGACCCATGTTACTGACCAGACACTCTATATCAGTGATGGCCCTCGGGAGTGTACAGCTATTATTTTAACACGTAGACCACTTATTTTAACAAAAATAAAATACCACTTACTTACACCACCTTTTTAATGAACTTTTATTTTGCTTGGTTTTTGTTCATTTTTAGATTTATTATTAATATTTCCTTATTACTCCGTGTGTGTGTGTGTGTGTGTGTGTGTGTGTGTGTGTGTGTGTGTGTAATAGGTAGAGACTAACCTTCATTTAGATAATATTGTTCCACCGTCCTGCCAGATAGTAAGCTTGGAGCTCTGTCTCTGGCCTGTGTGTCTGTACTGCGCTCCTGACTCGAGGGTCTTCTCAATCAGAAGTAATCCCTTCGCACAGTTGTTCCTGGACCGGGGGCAGCAGCGCGGGCCGGGGCCTCGAGCACGCACGGCATTCCGTGAGCATAACCTGATACTGAAGAACAACTTTAAAATGTTGCTCTGAAGTTTGGTAATTGATTTCAGCTCCCAGGGTTTAGCCCACGCACACACTAGACTTGCCTTTTTGATGTTCCCACTGGGAAGATATTTCATAACATGCGATATCAAACAAGGGTCAACTGACTGGAGATTTAATTTGACCAAAAATGGGGTTGAGATCTTCCACACATCAGAGTTGCACTCTTGAAGGCGGAAGGTAATTTGGCGCACACGCTCGAGTCTGAGTGCCCCCCCACGATACAGGAAGGGGTTCTTGCGATGGAGATGGTGTTCACGTGTTGCTGTGTTCAACAGGGAACAGGGCGTGGTGACAGACAGTCAACAAGGGTCAAGGGTCACGGGCAGATTTATTTATATAGCACATTTAAAAACAATCGAGGTAGACCAAAGTGCTGCTCAATACAAAGTACAAAAGTCATCTAAATACAATACTAATAATATATTGAGAAGTAAAATTTCATTTTATGGGGGGAAACTTAAAAAAAATGAAATGTGTGGTTAGCTTTTGCAGGGCAGCGTTGGACTCCGCGATCTAATCGGAACTACTTCTGGGTGTAAAACCTCAGACATTCTCTGAAAAATTAAATGTCAAGCTTCCCATTCATTATAAATGACACCACCAACAGGTTCCCGGTTCGATTCCCCTGGGCAGCGTGTCGGAAGTGTCCTTGAGCAAGACACTTAACCCCTAATTGCTCCCGATGAGCAGGTCGGCAGCTTGCGTGGTCGCCTCCGCCGTCGGTGTGTGAATGTGTGAGGGGGGCAGCCCGGCTTTCTGGAGATTAAATAATATATAATATAATAATATTATATGGAAGTCGTTGTTTTTTCTGGGGCTACTACCACGTGCTCGGTGCGTCTGGCGAGAGCGTGTGTGGAACGTGCAACGAATTTAAACGGTTCAGTTCAGTGTCAGTATTATTATTTAATTTCTTTTGCTAGTATGGTTGTGAAATTAAACGTAGCTCTTAAGTGGTATTAAAAATGTAACCGGTTGAGGCCTGCAGAGACCCTGTACATAGTTACATGTATATTAACACCACAAACCCACCCACCACGGAACTGTAACGCAGAAAGTAGGTCATGGATGAATTTGTATAATTTTTAAGCAGTTCACAGCCTGTCCACTAAAATCCCAATCACGGCATGGTGTCTGAAGTTACACATCGGGATAAGTGAACAGGCTGCTAAGCTAAACAAAACAGAGGATATGGAGAGGGCTTCAGCGTTCTTATTTTGTTTCAGGTAGGTGCTCTTTGGATTAAATCCGGGGTAGGATTTGCTTATAAAAGAAAGGTTGAGATCCAAGGCAGCTCTACAATTTTTTAAAAAGCCTTTATTTATTGGCTTACATTATTTAGAAAAATCTTTTTAAAGAACCGACATGTTTCGGCCTACATGGCCTTCTTCAGGGTGTTGTAGTTGTAATTGTGAAAGAATAATTTATGTAATGTTTTAGGATCAAACCGCTGATTCGTTTAACGTCTCGGAGGCTCTGTATAGAGAGAGACCCCCGCGAACTGGTATTTTGAGCTTGTGGGAGAGAGCAGGGGAAAGGGAGCACATGAATGAATGTTGATTAGAGCCTTGGCGTAAGTGGTTGTAGCTTAGCTTAGCCGTAGCTTAGCTTAGCCGTAGCTACAACCACTTACGCCAAGGCTCTAATCAACATTCATTCATGTTATCCCCTAGCTAGCCATAGCTACAACCACTTACATTAACATTCTAATCAACATTCCAAAATCGTACCCCTGCGCTCTCTCCCCCCCCTCACGAGGTCCATGTAACGCGGGGGTGCAGGTCAACCATCTGTTTTACTCTTTCTGTTTGTCGTCACGCTGCGCCCCCGTCCGACACACAGCGCCACCTTCAGCGCAGGCGGTGCAACAACAACGACCAAAGCCCTGCCCTCCCCCGGCAGAAAGCGCCTCCCTCCCCCCGTCGTCGACCTCCTCTCCGCGGGACCCCGCCACGGAAGACCCCTCCTCCTTCCGAGCGCCCAGGCCCGCCCCGGCGCGCGCCCGCAGCGCCCCCATCACCCGCCACATCGCCCCCCCGGCCGTGCCTCCTCCTCCTCCCCCGCCCGCGCCCCCGCCGCCACCGAAGAGCGCGGACGCCCTCTCCTACCGGTCCTGGTCCCAGAGCCAGTGGATCGCCTTCAACGACTCCTTCAGCCCCCCCCCGCCGGCGCGCCGCCACCAGGGCCCGCCCGCCAAGGAGGCCCCCGGGCTCCCGGCCGTCTCGGACCCCCAGCACCACCACGCCAGCGGCGGCAGGCCCGCACGCTTCTTCTCCGACGACCCCACTGACCCCTACAATGCGGCGGCTGTGTGCGACCGGGGGGTCGGAGAGGAGCCGTGTTTCTCGGACGCGCCCGCGGACGGAGCCGCAGATCCAGAACCGGCGGGTCAAACGCACAACGGTAACACGATGGTCGATGCTGCCGGGTGCTTGTGCCTGAGGTTTGATGTGTGTTTTTTGGAATGTTTTTTATTTTTATTTTATTTTATTTTGAGTTTTTACTTTTTGTTAATTTTTTTTTTTTACGTTTGCAATTGTCTTATTGCATATTTTGTCTGAATGTTACGATTACTTTGCTTATCATGTTTTGTCTAATTTACTACCCTGTGTTTGCAAAGCGTGTGGTGTGTTCCTTCGTTTTGTAATAATACTGTTTTGTAATAATGTATATGTGTATGTATCGTCGACATGAGTTTATACAATTTGGCACGAGTCACTTATTGGTTATTTGATGCATGGTTTTATTTTCCTGTTTGTTTTTTCGACTGTCTCATTTGAAAGTATTGGACTACGGTGAATGATGACAAACCCCTTGTCAAAACTGGTAATATTACACAAGTTCTCCGTCATCATAACCCCCTATCATTTTGATTTATTCGTACATGAAATTGTTACAGTCCAACAGTGTCTTCAGTACATATAGTATAGTTCACTTAATGTGATCCACTCAATTCCATGGCCGAAAGAAACGGGATTACAAGAAAACTCTTACTGTACACACATACAGTACACTGATAGACCTTATTGTACCTGCCCCTACACACATACAGTACACTGATAGACCTTATTGTACCTGCCCCTACACACATACAGTACACTGATAGACCTTATTGTACCTGCCCCTACACACATACAGTACACTGATAGACCTTATTGTACCTGCCCCTACACACATACAGTACACTGATAGACCTTATTGTACCGGCCCCTACACACATACAGTACACTGATAGACCTTATTATACCTGCCTCTACACACATACAGTACACTGATAGACCTTATTGTACCTGCCCCTACACACATACAGTACACTGATAGACCTTATTATACCTGCCTCTACACACATACAGTACACTGATGATAGACCTTATTGTACCTGCCCCTACACACATACAGTACACTGATAGACTGTTCATAGTGCAATGTTTACCCAACCAAACAAAATGTACATGGTACTTATTTTGCAGAAATGAAAACATCAACACAGTTAAATTAACATAAATAAAATAAATACATTTTGTGTATCTATCAGTTAACCCGTTCACTACCACTACAGAAGGTTAACCCTTTCAATACCACACTACAGAAGCCCTTTCACTACCACACTACATAAGGTTAACCCTTTCACTACTAGTGAATTATTTACTGAGGTTCATTCGAGGTCCATCGCTAGATGTCTCCTCTGTCGCTGTGGGACTGTGACTGACCACACGTGTGGTGTTTTGTTCTGCACAGTGCCGGCCCGACCCACCACCCCCCTGGCCCGACCCACCACCCCCCTGGCGGCCGGAGCGCTGGGGCCCCCCCCACGGCCCTCGTCCCGACCCAAGCTCCCCACCGGGAAGCTCACGGGGATCAACGAGATCGTGAGTATTTTGCTGCTGGAGTTCCCAAGTTATCAAATCAGATATAGATATAGTATCTACAGATATGTAAAAAGGATTATATGCAGGTAATGTATGTGATATATATATATATAAATATATATATATGTGGTATACGTATATAGTAGAGCTGTGAATCTTCACTGGCCTCACGATTCGATTACGATTCAGCTGTCCACGATTCGATTCTAAGATGCATCTCGATATTATATTACATCCTCCTTCTGAGTCTCTCTGTGCCGGCCATGAGACTCTGGTAGCGCTTGCCTGGTGATAGAAGCTCCTTCTGAGTCTCTCTGTGCTTGCCATGAGACTCTGGTAGCGCTTGCCTGACCGCAGCAGTGCAAAGAGGCAGTTGTTTGGGTGGCTGGAGTCTTTGACTATTCTCTTAGCCTTGGCCCTGCAACGCATCAAGTGGAAATGTTGATACTTCACTTTGAATCAGTCTGTGGCTGATTCTTCGCTGTTTCGAAAAGCACACGCGTCTTGTGTTTTGTTTTTTCTGAGTTTTTTTTTTTTAGAGAAATTGTTGGCCGTTTGTTTGCAATGCCAGTGGGTATGAAGCCTGTTTGTGAGAGATGACTTGTGGCGCGGTGTGTACAGCTTCTTAACGGTCACATGTCGTGAGGCCTTCTCGGAGACATTCTTCTGGCCTCTCTGACTGCCACTAACATTTCTGCTTCCAATTCTTCTGAAAACCACAACACAGGGGCCAGTGTCCTTTGGGGTGTAAAAAGTACCCAGAAATTATACTTAAGTGAAAGTATGGGTACCGTCTCAAACGCGTACTCAAGTAAAAGTCAGAGTATCTGGCTAAAAACACACTTGAGTAAAAGTAAAAAAGTTTCTACTTTTAAATGTACTTAAGTACTAAAAAGTTATAAAGTAAACCTTTTTTCTGATGTCTATTCTTCTGATAGCAGGTGTTTAATCAAAGATCCCCGCTTTCTAGTCTTGCACAAGGACCAATCGGCATGGGTATGGGCGGGTTAATTTCCATTGATGGGGATTTGTTTGGCTGTTTTTAAATAAATTGCGGCCGCAGGATTAATAACGTTAATGTTAGTTCGGCCAGAGAAACAAATATACTAATTAAAATGGTTGAACCTGCGAGATTTGTACTTTGTACTTTGTAGGTCTGCGTTTTAAACGTAAGGAGTAAAAAGTGTTTTTTTCCTCTGAAATGTAATTGAGTAAAAGTACAAGTATACAAACCTAATAATACTCGAGTACAGTACAATTCCCCAAAAACAGTATTGTAACGAAGTACAAGTACTTTACACCCCTGCTTTTAGATGGATCGAAACGTCTCTCAGTTTGTGATCGATCAGATCGTCTGGTAAAAGAAAAATAAGGAAAGAAAAGTTAATAGTTAAAGGTGCACTATGCAGTTTCCGAGGAGGGGGTTTTGTTGGCAAAACCTGCAAAAGAAATGTACTTTGATTCTTAGAATGATTCTATCTTGTGTTATCATAAATAAAAATGTTATAAATTTTTTTTAACCAAACGTAAGCCTAGAATATTTACGAAAATAATACGAAATTGCGGGTCCTGCCTTTTGTAAACGGCAGCAGTGAAATAGTAACTTGTCAGGAAGCTTTCTAGCTTCAAACAGTTTTCCAGGAATCCAATCTTCCTCTGAGGACAGATTGTTTAGTCAGTTATGAAAATATACCTTAGAAAATACTCACGTCTCACAGAACTACATAGTGCACCTTTTAAATATAAATATATACATGTGTGTATATAAAAGAAAAGCTAACACCACTCTATCATCTAGGATTGTTTTTCTAAGATTGTGCTACCGTTACTGCTTGATGGACACTTATCTTTGACCAATCAGGAGCGGCCGTTCAGCCCGCCCAAGACGTCGAACGCCAGCCCGCCCCCTGCGACCACAGCCCCCCTGGCCCGGGCGGAGAGCTCCTCCTCGCTCTCCTCCAACGCCTCACTCAGTGCCAGCAACACCCCCACCGTCGGTAAGGAGATGCCCCTGAACCCCCCCCCCTTCTTCTGACCTCCTCCTGCTGTCCACAGATTCTCCTTTTTACTTTGCACCTACAGTAGGGCTGGGCGATTAATCGATTAATTTGAAATCATGATTTAGGACGACAATTTTTTGAATTTTTTTTTATATTCCCCCCAAGAGTCACCTTTTTATTTTACAAAAAGTGATGTTTGGTAAGTTAGATTTGCACTTTATTAATCCCAATAGGGAAATTCTTTCTTGTTTGATGATCAAAAGGCACCTTTTATTTGTTTTAAAGGGGAACTATTTTACTATTTCTTTCACTATTTGGGCACTTTTACACAATTCCTGTGAGTCTATGGAACACCTCTGTAATATATATATTTTTTTTATTCATTGTTTTGTATTTCTAATCAAGTCCTCAAAAACAGCATTTTTCTACCTCAAGATCTCGAGCCGTTTTGAGCCTGGGCTGCAGGTGCAGGTGCAGGTGCCACTGTGTGCAGCTCATCTTGTATCTCAACATTAACATGCAGCGGTGTCTCTCTGACATCACATATAGGCACATTTTCAGATGACTCAGTTCAGTGAGGGTGAATATTGTGAGAGGAGAATTGGAAGAATGCACCAATATGAGAATTTTGAGACATAGATCATATTAATATAAGTTCACATAGCTAGGAAACAATGCTAAACACTCAAAAAGGCCATTTATAAGATAGTTCCCCTTTAAGTGAAGTTTGGTGAAAAAGCAAGTTATTGCACTATTAATCCCAATAGGGACATTCATCTTTGTTTGATCAAGAGTAACCTTTTATATATATATATATATATATATTATTTATTTATTTTTTAAGTGAAGATTGGTGAAAGTTAGGTTTGCACTATTAATCCCAATAGGGACATTCATCTTTGTTTGATCAAGAGTAACCTTTTATATATATATATATTATTATTTATTTATTTTTTAAGTGAAGATTGGTGAAAGTTAGGTTTGCACTTCAATCCCAATAGGGAAATTCATCTTGGTTTGATAATTTTTTTGTGTCAAATAAAAACAAAGCTTATTTGAATGATTTCCTTGGCGTTTGTAGTTTTTAAGAGGAAAAAAATCGATTCAAATCGGATGCGGTGTGAAAAAATCTGAGATTTTATTTTTAGGTCATATCGCCCAGCCCTATTCGCACCTCCTCTTCAACTCCCTCTCTTTTTCCCGTTCAACCCCTGACTCCTCCCACCTCTGTTTCCAGCCCTCCCCCCTCTCCCCCCTTGTCCTCCCCCCCTCACTCCTCTCCTGGCAGGACCAGAGCCTCCTCCTCGTGCTCCTCCCCTCTCCTCTCCAGAGCTGCCTCTCTCTCCCTCTCCTCTGTTTCTGCTCGGCCAAAGTGAGTTTGCCTTCTTCCCCTCAACTCTACTGTCTCTCTGTTTCTGTCTCTCCATCTCTCTCTCTCTCTCTACTCTCCCTCTCTATCTCCATCTCTCTCCCCCCTCTCTCTCTACTCTCTCTCTCTCTCTGTCTCTCTCTCCTCCATCTCTCTCCCTCTCTCTCTACTCTCCCTCTCTATCTCCATCGCTCTCTCTCCTCGCTCTCCCCCCTCTCTCTCTCTGTCTCTGTCTCTCTCTCTCTCCCCCCTCTCTATCTCTCTCTCTCTCCTCCATCCCTCTCTCTCTTCACCCCCTCTCTCTCTCTCTCCCCCTTTCTCTCCCCCTCTCTCTCCCCTTCTCTCTTCCCCTATCTCTCTCTCCTCCTCTCTCTCCCCCTCTCTCTCTCCCCCCTTCTCTCTCACCCCTCTCTCTCTCTCTCCCCCCCCTCTCCGCCCTCTCTCTCTCTCTCCCCCTCTCTCTCTCACGCTCATCATCTCCGTCTCCTGCCTGTGTTCTTCTGATGATGCTGACAGTGTGGTCCTCATCGTCACACGTCATTAGATTGTGTTTGTTGTTCGTCTCTGTGCACCTGTGTTGTGGAGCCGTCAGCTGAGGGACACACCTGTGTTGTGGAGCCGTCAGCTGAGGGACACACCTGTGTTGTGGAGCCGTCAGCTGAGGGACACACCTGTGTTGTGGAGCCGTCAGCTGAGGGACACACCTGTGTTGTGGAGCCGTCAGCTGAGGGACACACCTGTGTTGTGGAGCCGTCAGCTGAGGGACACACCTGTGTTGTGGAGCCGTCAGCTGAGGGACACACCTGTGTTGTGGAGCCGTCAGCTGAGGGACACACCTGTGTTGTGGAGCCGTCAGCTGAGGGACACACCTGTGTTGTGGAGCCGTCAGCTGAGGGACACACCTGTGTTGTGGAGCCGTCAGCTGAGGGACACACCTGCTGCGCTCACGTCTCAGGACTGGATACAGCTGTGTCACTGGATTACATTACATTACATTAGATTACATTAGATTAGATTAAAATTAGGGATGTCCGATATTATCGGCCTACCGATATTATCGGCCCATATCGGCATTAAAATGTGATATCGGAAAATATCAGTATCTGTTTTCAAAAAAAAAAAAAAATCATTTTTCTTTCTTTTTTTTTTTACATTTCTATAACCTTTATCTACCCAGGCAAGCAAGTAAGAACAAATTCAGATTTTATTTATTGTCAAAAGTATGCATAATGTTGTGTTAATTCCACAACAAGAGATATGTAATGTTAATTACCTGAAATTATTAAAAAAAAATTGGGGGGGGGAACCCTGCATATATCGGTATCGGTTGATATCGGTTGATATCGGTATCGGAAATTAAGAGTTGGACAATATCGGTATATCTGTATCGGTAAAAAAGCCAATATCGAGCATCCCTAGTTGAAATGTATTGTCATCCTACAGCACAAGTACAGGACAACTAAAAGAGGTTGGTCATCCAACCAGAGTGCCAATGTAAGGTGCAATACAATGTACAGGCGATTAAACTGGGTATAAAATATATAAATTAGTACTACTGAATAATAGTGCTAATCAGATGTATGTACAGAGTTGTAGTATTAATATGTACAGTGATACAGGTATAAAGACACTATGGTAGTAAGTCATACTGGCCAGCAGCGTAACTAGTAAGAGTAGGGATATGTACAGATATAGATATAGTATCTACAGATATTTAAAAGGATTATATGCAGGTATGTACAGATAGATGTGGATATATATATATACAGTAAGAATAAATATATATATATATACGGTATATACACGGTATTGTACATGCTATCATACAGAGTTATATGGGTTATATGTAGGTATATAACTAGGTATATAGAATGATTATATGCAGGTATATTCAGACAGTAACTACTGTAGTAAGAGTAGGTCATTAAAATCTATATATAAAAAAAAGATTGCTTATTGATTATGATAGATTTCATGACATTAAAATCTATAAAAGAGAACCGCAGGTTTCTGACCAATGAAAACTGATGCGGGCACTATAAAAACAGATGCGGACACTATGAAAACAGATGCGGACACTATGAAAACAGATGCGGACACTATGAAAACAGACGCGGACACTATGAAAACAGACGCGGACACTATGAAAACAGATGCGGACACTATGAAAACAGATGCGGACACTATGAAAACAGATGCGGACACTATGAAAACAGATGCGGACACTATAAAAACAGACGCGGACACTATGAAAACAGATGCGGACACTATGAAAACAGATGCGGACACTATGAAAACAGACGCGGACACTATGAAAACAGTCCCTACGGTGGAGGAGGCTTTGTGTTGTTCAGTACCGTCTCACGGTGTTGCTCAAGGTGTCTCTGGGTTGCTGGTTCATCTCCCTCTCTCCCTGTGTCCACGCCTGTGTCTCTCGGTCTCTAAAGAGGACGATGTGTTCGTAGCCAAGCTGCCTACGTTCGAAAAGCGCTGCGAGACGCCAGCAGGTAGGGTCTCACGTGGTTTCCAAAGGAAACAGGCCACGCCTCTCTCTGTGTGTGACTCACTAACTCCGGCCTCTCGGATTGGCCGTCTTTGCTTGGTCATCGAGTGCCTTGTCCCTCCCCCCCCCCGAGTGCTCTTCGTCTTCGTCTTCAACCTGTCCACTTGTCCCTCACATGTGTGTCTCTCTCCTTAAAAAGGCATAACATTGACGTCCAGCATGGTTGTGTTGTTTTATAATAAATAATGTCATTTATCAATGTATTTTGTGATCTATTGACTAGGGATGTTCGATATTGGCTTTTTTACCGATATCCGATATATAACGATATTGTCCAACTCTTAATTTCCGATACCGATATCAACCGATACCGATATATGCAGGGTTCCCCCCCCCCAAAAAAACAGAATAATTTCATGTAATTAACATTACATATCTCTTGTCGTGGAATTAACACAACATTATGCATACTTTTGACAATAAATAAATTAAGAATGTGTTCTTACTTGCTTGCCTTGGTAAATAAAGGTTAAATAAATGTAAAAAAAATAAAATAATATTGAATACCGATAATTTCCGATATTACATTTTAATGCCAATATTGGACATCCCTACTATTGACCTTTTTTTTGTCCTTTAACATTGTCACGGTAATATTGACACGTTTTGACGTCGGTCTCTGATCTAATTCATGTTTTAATGCGAACAGACAGATGCTTAATTCCAGGCACCGCGAGCGGTTATAGCATGATGCTACTGTACGTCTTGCAAAATGTACCTGATCTGATTTCAACCTGTAAATAACATGACATCGCGATCGTCGCCGATGTACTGACTTAGCGACTGACTAAGTGACTGATTGATGAATGTAACTGACACACGACGTAATCCAAAATAACGTCCTTAACCCTTTCACTACCACAAATGGTTAACCCTGTCACTGCGACAATACAGAAGGTTAACCCTTTCCCTGCCACGCGACAAAGGGTTAACCCTTTCACTACCACACTACGGAAGGTTAACCCTTTCACTACCACACTACAGACTGTTAACCGTCTGTAGTGTGGTAGTGAAAGGTTACCTTCACCGTCTGTAGTGTGGTAGTGAAAGGGTTAACCTTCTGTAGTGTGGTAGTGAAAGGGTTAATCGTATAACGCATCTTGTGCACGCCCCCCCCCTTTTTTTTTTAATATCAGACCAATCAAATGTCAGGTAAGCCAGTGGCGCTTGTTTTGACCGACAGAAGTGTAACTCTCTCTCCTCCATCTCTTTCTCTCTCTCTCTCTCTCTCTCTCTCTCTCTCTCTCTCTCTCTCTCTCTCTCTCTCTCTCTCTCTCTCTCTCTTCTCTCTCTTCTCTCTCTCCTCCGTCTCTCTCTGTCTCTCTCCCTCTCTCTGTCTCTGTCTCTATGTCTCTCTCTCTCTCTCTCCCTGCCTCTCTTTCTCTCTCCCTGCCTCGCTCTCTCTCTCCTCCATCTCTCTCTCTCCCTGTCTCTCTCTCCCTGTCTCTCTCTCTCTCTCTCTCTCTCTCTCTCTCTCTCTCTCTCCTCCATCTCTCTCTCTCTCCCTGTCTCTCTCTCTCTCTCCTCTCTCTCTCTCCCCCCCTCTCTCTCTCTCTCTCTCTCTCTCTCTCTCTCTCTCTCTCTCTCTCTCTCTCTCTCTCTCTCTCTCTCTCTATGTCTCTCTCTCTCTCTCTCTCCTCTCTCAGGGACGTCTCGCGGGCCCAGCCCTGTGACCCTGGCTTCCCAGGATGCATTGCCCATCGCCGTGGCCTTCACAGAGTCGGTTAATGCCTACTTCAAAGGAGCTGATCCCACTAAGTGAGTCTCACATGACCTCCCAGCGCTCTGAGGCCCCGCCTCGCACACACACACACACACACACACACACACACACACACGCACACACACACGCACACACACACACACACACACACACATAGACACACAGAGGAGAACACACACACACACAGTGAGGAACACACACACACACACGCACACACACACACACACACACACACACACACACACACACACACACACACACACACACACACACACACACACACACACACACACACACACACACACATAGACACACAGAGGAGAACACACACACACACAGTGAGGAACACACACACACACACACACACAGTAAGGAACACATACTGTGTGTACAGTGAACTACATTCAAATGTTGTACTGTACTTAAAGATACAATTAAAGGTGCAGTAGGTGATATTTAAGAGTGGAAGCAGCAGCATGTCTATAAATCTCCATAATCCACGACGGATAGAAAGACTTTCTCCTAATCGTTGGGAAGCTGGTTCTGTTCCTGTTTAATTTAGTGGTATTTATTTAAAAAAAAATAATAATAATAATAACAATAATAATAATAATAATAATAATAATAATAATAATAATAATAATAATAATAATAATAATAATAATAATAATAATAATAATAATAATAATAAATAAATTAAAAGTGATCTACAATAAGAAATAATAGCTCTACATTCTGACAGCCATCACTGGTATAGAGTGTCTGGTCAGTAACATGGGTCTCTCAGTCCCTCCACTCTGCAGTAAACAGTCATCACTGATATAGAGTGTCTGGTCAGTAACATGGGTATCCCAGTCCCTCCACTCTGCAGTAAACAGCCATCACTGATACAGAGTGTCTGGTCAGTAACATGGGTCTCCCAGTCCCTCCACTCTGCAGTAAACAGCCATCACTGATATAGAGTGTCTGGTCAGTAACATGGGTCTCCCAGTCCCTCCTGCTCTGCAGTAAAGAGCCATCACTGATACAGGGTGTCTGGTCAGTAACATGGGTCTCCCAGTCCCTCCACTCTGCAGTAAACAGCCATCACTGATACAGAGTGTCTGGTCAGTAACATGGGTCTCCCAGTCCCTCCACTCTGCAGTAAACAGCCATCACTGATATAGAGTGTCTGGTCAGTAACATGGGTCTCCCAGTCCCAACACTCTGCAGTAAACAGCCATCACTGATACAGAGTGTCTGGTCAGTAACATGGGTCTCCCAGTCCCTCTGCTCTGCAGTAAACAGCCATCACTAATATAGAGTGTCTGGTCAGTAACATGGGTCTCCCAGTCCCTCTGCTCTGCAGTAAACAGCCATCACTGATATAGAGTGTCTGGTCAGTAACATGGGTCTCCCAGTTAGGTAGACCCAACACTCTATATCAGTGATGGCTGTTTACTGCAGAGTGGAGGGACTGGGAGACACTCTGTATCAGTGATGTCTGTTTACTGCAGAGTGGAGGGACTGGGAGACCCATGTTACTGACCAGACACTCTATATCAGTGATGGCTGTTTACTGCAGAGTGGAGGGACTGGGAGACCCATGTTACTGACCAGACACTCTATATGAGTTATTGGTTGTTTACTGCAGAGTGGAGGGACTGGGAGACCCATGTTACTGACCAGACACTCTATACCAGTGATGGCTGTTTACTGCAGAGTGGAGGGACTGGGAGACCCATGTTACTGACCAGGCACTCTATATCAGTGATGGTTGTTTCCTGCAGAGTGGAGGGACTGGGAGACCGATGTTACTGACCAGACACTCTGTATCAGTGATGGCTGTTTACTGCAGAGTGGAGGGACTGGGAGACCCATGTTACTGACCAGACACTCTATATCAGTGATGGCTGTTTACTGCAGAGTGGAGGGACTGGGAGACCCATGTTACTGACCAGACACTCTGTATCAGTGATGGCTGTTTACCGCAGAGCAGGAGGGACTGGGAGAGCCATGTTACTGACCAGACACTCTATATCAGTGATGGCTGTTTACTGCAGAGCAGGAGGGACTGGGAGAGCCATGTTACTGACCAGACACTCTATATCAGTGATGGTTGTCGGAATGTAGAGCTATTTAAAACTTATTTGAACAATGAAATACCGCTTACAGCTCCTTTTAACGACACACAACTGAAACACAACAACATAGTGAGCCATAGTCTCTCTCTCTCTCTCTCTCTTGCTCTCTCTCTCTCGCTCTCTGTCTCTGTCTCTCTCTCCCTCTCTCTGTCTCTGTTTTTCTCTCTGTCTTCTCTCTCTCTCCCTCCCTCTGTCTCTGTTTCTCTCTCTGTCTCTCTCTCTCTCTCTCTCTCTCTGTCTCTTTCTCTCTCTGTCTCTCTCTCCCTCTCTTTGTTTTTCTCTCTGTCTCTCCCTCTCTCTGTCTCTGTTTCTCTCTCTGTCTCTCTCCCTCTCCCTCTCCCCCTCTCCCTCTCCCTCTCTCTCTCTCTCCCCTCTCTCTCTCCCTCCGTGTGTGCGTGTGTGGAATGTTTTAGATTTGCGCTGGGCCGACACCATTCCTTCAGAGTGGATAACCCACACGGGGCAGATTATAGTCTGGGGCAGAGAAAACATCACCCTTTTATTGGTTAACTGCTGTTAAATTGCTGCTGTGCGTGAGGCGTATTTTTGCAGGGATTAGCGAATGGAACATTTCATAAGCAATGCGGCGGCCTCTCTGGGCGGGGGGGGGGGGGGTGGGAGGGGGGGGGGGGGGCACACGTGGACCCCCCCCTCCTCCCACCGCCACAGACCCGCTCTGCAACTCTGTCAGATTTCGGGGGATGGTTTACACCTAGACTGGCTTAGATTAGTGGAACTATTCTATACTCTATATATTTGCACATAAAACACATAAACCATGTTAAGATTGGCACGTGGACACGGAAGATAGGTTTACACTCGGATCCGTCGCCGCCGCTGCTGTTCGACTGGATCACAGAACACCAGAACGGGTTTGATATCTGTATAAAATATATAAATAATATTTTAAAATAAATGTTTATAAAAAAACGAACCTTCATACTGTCCTATACTACCATGCGATCGCCCCCCCCTGGTGCCCCCACGGTTGAAAAAACTTGCGCTAAAGTGCCCTTTTGAGCGGCAAAAATGATAGAGGACGTGCCCATTGGTGCCCTTCCAATGGTCTAAACTTGACCATGTGTCCCCACAGTTGAAAACATCGTGCTAAAGTGCCCTTTTGAGTGGCAAAAAATATAGAGGACGTGCCCATTGGTGCCCTTCCAATGGTCTAAACTTGACCATGTGTCCCCACAGTTGAAAAACATCACGCAAAAGTGCCCCTTTGAGTGAAAAAACTAGAGGATGTGCCCCTCCAATGGTCTAGATTTGACCATGTGTCTGCACTCTTTCTACTATACTTATACTATGTCTTTACTACTATGCACCCAACACTGCAGCCGCCCCCTTACCCTACCCCCCCCTCCCCCGTGCACGATATGGTCGCCGGTACCGCAGCATACGAACAAACACAAACCGGTACCAGAACAGTTTCTACCCACAGGCAGAACTCCTGATGAACAGTTAATCCGCTCATTACTGGACTCAAATGCTGCTACAGTGCTCACTGCTCAGCCACTTTACTGCAGCACCCTCGTGCATCAATATAATGTGCAATTATTTTTAACTTGTCGAATGTGTACTTATTTTTATTTACTTACACTTATTTGTACTTACTTACTTATTTTAGCACTCTGAGATTTGGTTTCCAAATATAAAGTGCACTACAAATTATTATTATATATATTATATTGTTATTTATTTTTATTTTTTGTATCCACTTTTTCTCCCCATTTAAAATGTTTCTCCCATCCCAATTTCGTATTATCCAATTCTTCCCTCCCCAGTCTTGAACGTTGCTAGACCATGCCCCCCACTGGACGGTTGTAGTGAGGACCAAGCCTTGCATCACGTGTCCCCTCCGGTACACGAGGAGGCAGCCTGTCGCATCTTTTCACCTGTACAGCGCGATCTCTCAGTGGCGAGGAGGAGTAACGCGTGGGAGGCTCACGCTGCCCCCGATACTTCCTGTTTCTGCTGTACAGGCGCACCCAACCGACCTGTAGGAGTCGCTGTCCACAACGTCCAATCCCCACCCACCGGCTTTCCCACCCTCTAACACTGCCAATTGTGTTAGTATGAACGACCGGCCAGCCGGTAGCAACACCGAGAGCTGGGCTCGAACCCAGCGTCTCCTGCGTTATTGGCGAGCACCTTGCCCACTGCGCCAATCAGCCGCCCTTATTATTATTATTATTATTATTATTATTGTACTTGTGTTATTGCACATACCGCAGAGTGTGTTGTAATAAATACCTGCTTTTTTATTCTGTTAATTGTTGCTTTTTTTTATCCCTTTATGCTGTGAGGCAAACAGAGAGTAGGAATCCCACTGTACTTGTTGCATTATGGCAAATAAATCTGAATCTGAATAGAATAGAAGTACTTTATTCCCCCGAAGGAAATTCAGCACCACAGATCGCTCACAATGAACATTCAGTTAGCAAACATTTTTAAATAAGAATAGGAATAAGTAAATTAAAATCAAATTAAAATACACAGTCTGAGATATACATCTCATTCTACATTCTAAAATATACAGTTCTAAAATATACAGTAATATACAGTAGAATGTACTAGGGGTGGGACGATACATCGATCCAGATCGATACATCGATGTAATTATCAACAATCGAATCGGATCGATGCGATGTAATAAGATCGATTCATATCGATACTCTTATTTTGAAAATCCTGTGGCGAGTCTCATATCCGCCCAAGAACAACAGCAGTAGCTCCGTGTGTGTAGATGTTACAGCATAGCATTCTCCCTTTCTGTGTGTGTGTGTGCGCGCGTCTTTGGAAAGACCAGATGAGGTCAGAGGAGTTTGATGTTTAAATGTTATTTAAACATAAACAATATAATACATAATAAATGTAGGCCTATACATGATCATGCAACATCAACAAATTGTTGTAGGAACGGTTTGGGAGAGGGAGGTTGTGAGTTTTGAGTTCCAAAAAATGTAGCTTAAAGTTTAAAGCTCAATATATAAAAACGTGGCACTTTACAGTGAACAGGAGGTCTATTTGTATTAAAAACAATAGATTGATTTTCCTTTAAATGTCTGGAAGAGCTCAAAAATACAAATGTCAAATGATATTTTCATTACCTTTTTTTTGTTGATCTAAATGTTACTGATTGTGTTAAATGGGCATATGATATCATCTCGTATCGATTGCAGGCACCTGAATCTAATCGTATCGTATTGTATCGTGAGAGACTTTGTGATATCGGCATATATCGTATCGTTGTCCAAAGAATCGATATCGTATCGTATCATGATGAAACTGGTGATTCCCACCCCTAGAATGTACAGTTGTGGTGGAAAATATAGCCGAAGCTAATAACTCACTCAGTCCAAAGAGACCTGGTTAATACGATTTATTAACTCAATCAAAGTAGTATCAATACAAAATAGTCAGAGTTAGGCTGGATGACTCTCCGCGAGGCGGCTAGCTATAGCACACCCGGGAACAGAGAGCCCCTCACTGGATCTGCAACATCTTTATACCTACAGAACTGAGAGGGGCGGGGGCCATAGGCATAGGGGTGTCATGACATGTTGGGGACAGGTGGGGGAGGGGTTGTTGGGGTTAAGAATGAGGGATGGGGGTAGGGCTGCACGATTAATCGAACAATGCAACCTATGCAATCTCATTTCTAAATTATAACGATTTATTTAAAAAAATTTATAATTTTTTTTTTATGATGCCGATTCTGACTTGAGTTATTTTGTATGTTACAAGAGACTTTTAAGTTTAAGTCAAGCACTTTCATATAATGTTATGTTTTAAGTTTAAGTCAAGCCCTTTGAGTTATGTTGTCTGTTTAAGAAAGAGTGCAATAAGTGATTTTATTGAAAAAATAAGAATCGCGTGAGAGAATCGTGATCTCAATTATTAGAGAGAAAAATCGCGATTCACGTTTTTTTCACAGCAGCCCTAGTAGGAAGGGAATATGGGTGAGGGAGAGATCTCCCACACTGTAACACCCTGTGCCCCCCCCCCCTCCCTCCCCAGGTGCATAGTGAAGATCACGGGAGACATGACGCTGTCCTTCCCCATGGGCATCATCAAGGTGTTCACCACCAACCCCTCCCCCGCCGTGCTCACCTTCAAGCTGAAGAACACCAGCAAGCTGGAGCAGATCCTCCCCAACCAGCAGCTGCTCTACAGGTACGTTTAGGGCCTTCTCTCAGGGGGGGAATATAGACCTGATCCTCCCCAACCAGCAGCTGCTCTACAGGTACGTTTAGGGCCTTCTCTCAGGGGGGGAATATAGACCTGATCCTCCCCAACCAGCAGCTGCTCTACAGGTACGTTTAGGGCCTTCTCTCAGGGGGGGAATATAGACCTGATCCTCCCCAACCAGCAGCTGCTCTACAGGTACGTTTAGGGCCTTCTCTCAGGGGGGGAATATAGACCTGATCCTCCCCAACCAGCAGCTGCTCTACAGGTACGTTTAGGGCCTTCTCTCAGGGGGGGATATAGACCTGTTCGCTGTACAGATCCTCCCCAACCAGCAGCTGCTCTACAGGTACGTTTAGGGCCTTCTCTCAGGGGGGGAATATAGACCTGATCCTCCCCAACCAGCAGCTGCTCTACAGGTACGTTTAGGGCCTTCTCTCAGGGGGGGGTATAGACCTGATCCTCCCCAACCAGCAGCTGCTCTACAGGTACGTTTAGGGCCTTCTCTCAGGGGGGGAATATAGACCTGATCCTCCCCAACCAGCAGCTGCTCTACAGGTACGTTTAGGGCCTTCTCTCAGGGGGGGAATATAGACCTGATCCTCCCCAACCAGCAGCTGCTCTACAGGTACGTTTAGGGCCTTCTCTCAGGGGGGGAATATAGACCTGATCCTCCCCAACCAGCAGCTGCTCTACAGGTACGTTTAGGGCCTTCTCTCAGGGGGGGAATATAGACCTGATCCTCCCCAACCAGCAGCTGCTCTACAGGTACGTTTAGGGCCTTCTCTCAGGGGGGGATATAGACCTGTTCGCTGTACAGATCCTCCCCAACCAGCAGCTGCTCTACAGGTACGTTTAGGGCCTTCTCTCAGGGGGGGAATATAGACCTGATCCTCCCCAACCAGCAGCTGCTCTACAGGTACGTTTAGGGCCTTCTCTCAGGGGGGGGTATAGACCTGATCCTCCCCAACCAGCAGCTGCTCTACAGGTACGTTTAGGGCCTTCTCTCAGGGGGGGGATATAGACCTGTTCGCTGTACAGATGCAGCCATTAATTGTCTGACAAAATATATGAAGCATTAAATGATAATAAATTTGCAATTGGGATTTTTCTACATTCATCAAAAGCCTGTGATACAGTGGATCATAGTATCTTAATATCCAAACTGAATCATTATGGTTTTCAGGATGTTGTAATCCATTGGTTTAGAGATTATCTCAGCAACCGGCAGCAATATGTGTGTATTGAGGGGGTATGAACTCCAATAGAACTGAGGTATCTTGGGGTGTACCACAAGGTTCAAGCCTTGGGCCTCTTTTGTTTCTTATTTTTATAAATGATTTTGCTTTACAGTTTGATACCGCTTTGCCCATTATTTTTGCTGATGACACAAACATAGTATTT
Source organism: Notolepis coatsorum (assembly GCF_963971535.1). NCBI lineage: Eukaryota > Metazoa > Chordata > Actinopteri > Aulopiformes > Paralepididae > Notolepis > Notolepis coatsorum. The sequence continues at coordinate 27,329 of NW_028170758.1, read as the reverse complement.
TCACATTCTGACTTTGGTTCCCTGATTAAAGATGCAAATTCTATACTTGCACAAACCGCAACATGGTTTCAGATTAATAGGCTTTCATTAAATATTAATAAATCGAATTATATGATTTTCAGAAATAACATAATAATATTCAAAACAGGACTCTAAATTACATATTAATGATATTGAACTTAAACCGGTGTCATGCTAAATTCTTAGGTGTCATTGTTGATGAAGGCCTTACATGGAAAAATCATACTGAGCTAGTTTGTTTTATTACATCAGACTCAGTGTGCGCGGCGCATCACCGGGTCAGAAAGGAACGTAATCCTGGTCAGAACAACGGGGCAGACTACAATATATTTGCATTTGTTAGCCATGATAGTCATCTAAACAATCAATCCATGCCAAAGCTAGATGTGTAAAAGGTGAAAGACTCGCATTCTTTTAGCGCAGCAGCTCGCACAGGTAGTGGGCAACTTAGTCACATGACTCAGATGGTATTGCTGATTGGCTCGAACGAGGTATGGTCTATTAATCACAAAGATGTCTGGGGCGACAGTGGATCGGGAGGTGAAGCAGTCGTCTGGTAATCCGGAGGTTCCCTGTTCGATTCCCGCTCCTCTCGGTCAGCGTGTTGAAGTGTCCTTGAGCAAGACACTTAACCCCTAATTGCTCCCCATGAGCAGGTCGGCACCTTGCATGGTCGCCTCCGCCGTCGAGGTGTGAATGTGTGAGTGAATGGGTAAAATGTGAGGAACAAATTGTAAATCTTGGATAAAAGTTTTTTAAATTTACTTGGACATTTTTTCTATAAAAGCTGCTATATAAATGCACATATTTACAAGTCGTATTCAGTTTTGCAAATAAGGAGACAGATAGAGAACATTTCAAAGCCCTCAAAATTGCCAATATCTCCATTTCGACCAATTTCTGAACATTATATACATACAAACATACATACACTACATGACTACATAATAACCAATTCGGGATTGTCTGAAGAATCGTGAGCTCCTTAACAAGACCGTGTGACCGTGCCGCGTCACATATACACGTATATGTATGTCTGCATTAAAAGTGTTAACGTTACAAGTGTCGACGGACCGTAGGGAGATTAACACCAAACACCAAACGCTGGTCAGATTTTGGCCAACGGCCTGGTACGTTTTTCGTCTACTCCGCTAGACACTTTGGCAGGTAAACATTTCGAGCTAATTGGGTTTTGGCCGGCGATGAAAGCCGCAATAGGAACTCCCGGCCACCGCAGCCCCGCTCGGTGCACGACGTGAACGCTAAGTTCCCTGCTCTGGGGCACAAAACTGCACATGTTTCCGTAAAGACTTTTAATATAAAGTTCACCGGTCTGTAGATGAAGTGGTGAACCTTAATTCGGAGTTGATTAAAGTCTCGAAGCCAGTCAGACTCTGCCGGTAAACAGAGGATTGAGGATCTGGGAGAGAACGTGCACTGCGTCAGGGAGAGGAAATTCAATTAGCGTTTTGTCATAAACCTACTGTATCGTTCTGCTGCCAGGGTAATAGTTTCCACCGGTCCGGTGCTCGACAGACGTCTCTTGAAGGTTTCACTCCCTAAAACAGCAACGAACACGGTCACAGCAGCCTTCCGAGAGCGACCGTCTCACTTAATATACATTCAACTGTCTCACTTAATATACATTCAACCGCCTCACTGAATATACATTCAACCGTCTCACTGAATAAACGTTCAACAGTCTCACTGAATATACGTTCAACCGTCTGACTGAATATACGTTCAACCATCTCACTGAATATACGTTCAACCGTCTGACTGAATATACGTTCAACCATCTCACTGAATATACGTTCAACCGTCTCACTGAATAAACGTTCAACCGTTTCACTGAATATACATTCAACCGTCTCACTGAATATACATTCAACCGTCTCACTGAATATACATTCAACCGTCTCACTGAATATACATTCAACCATCTCACTTAATATACATTCAACCGTCTCACTGAATATAAAAAAAAAACGGGTCTCTGCGATAAATCTACGTACCGCAGGAGTACGCCGGTGTATATTTAGTCTATTTAATCCCGTTAAACAAAGATGTACGTGCATCGTGTATACATTTTGTTCACCGGTTAAAGGCTCCACCGACGGTTGAGAAAACGTCAACTCCGGCCACCTGTGGAAGACGATTCCCTTCCCCCGAAGATGAAGAAGAAAGGGGTGACGGGGGTGTGGGGGAGGGCGGGGCTTCTCTTTCTTCTGCTGCTTCTCTTTCTGGTTCCCCCCGATCACCGCGACCCCGGGAACGCTCGGCGGCTAATTGAATCAAACGGAATTCATGATTTAATAGCTGGGTGGCAACAACGGGGTCATTCTTTCCAAGCTATTGGAGCTGCACACACACACACACACGCACACGCACACATACACGCACACACGCACACACACACACACACACACACACACACACACACACACACACACACACACACACACACACGCATGCACACACACAGCCAAGAAGAGCAATGAATAATAGTCTTTGATCGTCTCCCCCAACCCCTGTGTCTGTGTGTGTGTTTCGGGGAAGGGAATCTCTACATCTTCTGGCCGCCTCAGACCCGCTCCTAGCCCAGCTCCTGGGGGGTCATCAAAGAGAAAGGAGGCTATTCTCGCTCCTCAACGGTGGAACGAACTTCCCACCACAGTCAGGACAGATGAAACCCCGCCCAATTTTCCGCCGTCGACTAAAAACACACTTCTTCAATCAATATACGAAAAAAAAAAAAATGGGGGAAAAACCTTTATACTGTCTTTTACTAGTAGCACTTTGCTACTAAATAATCGACCTTGCCTATATTACTACCTACTATGCTAAATTATGCGCACAAGTTTGACACTGTTTGACGAACAATCTTACCTCCCCTTAGCGGTCAGAGTTATACCCTTCCCTTCCTGCTGACTTGTTGTTGTACAGAACTTCTAAGAGTCGCTTTGGATAAAAGCGTTCAGCTAAATGACTAAATGTAAGTGTGTGTGTGTGTGTGTACTTGTACTTGTATTTCTATACTACAGGGGACACTGACCTGTTCTGACACACTCACGCAATGGGTACCAAAAACATTATGGGGACCAATGTGGGTGTCCCCATAACACAAATTAGGTTATGGTTATGATTAGGGTTATGGTTATATGATTAGGTTATGGTTAGGGTTATGGTTTTCATTAGGTTATGGTTATGGTTAGGGATAAGGTTAGGGTTAGTTACAGAATGCATGCAAGCCTATGTAATGTCCCCATATTTCACATAAACAAACGTGTGTGTGTGTGTGTGACTGTGTGTGTGTGACTGTGTGTGTGTGACTCTGTGTGTGTATGTGTGTGTGTGTGTGTGTGTGTGTGTGTGTGTGTGTGTGTTGGTCTTTTCTCCAGTGATCCCTCTCAAAGCGACTCCAACTCCAAGGACTTCTGGTTCAACATGCAGGCGCTGACCTCTCACCTCAGGAGGGCCGCTGAGCAGAGCCCCTCTGCCTCTTACTACAACGTGGACATCCTGAAGTACCAGGTCAGCCCACCAGGGGTCACCGGGGTCACAGGGGTCACAGACACCATCCCAATGAGTGTGGATGTTGTTTTAGTTGTTGTTTTAGAATTGTATACTTGGAAGGAATGCAATCACAGAAATTGGATTTTTGCATTTTGGAAAGTGGTTACCAATGGCTACAGGCAGCCATGTTGGAAGAACCACAGATACATCAGTGTTTGATTGATTGATTGACAACTTTATTAACAGATTGTAGAATGGGTACAATAAAGTACGGCTCAATACATACAATTGTTAAGAGGATGCAGACCTGAGAAAGACTTTCGTCTTGTTTACATCAGGGTCCCCCATTTTCAATTCATAATGACATTAATGACATACGCTACATACAGATATATATCATGACATACATGACATACAGATATACAGTACTGCTGCATTTGTGACATACAAGATATGCAAATATACAGTCCTGTTGAACAGAGATCCTAACAGAAAATATATACATACGAGGGGGAGGAGACTGTACATTAGGAGGGGGTGGGGGGGGGGGGGAAGGCCTCAAGTATTGACCCGTGTCCGTTGTTCCGCAGGTCCTGTCCAACGGCATCCAGTCCACCCCCCTGAACCTGGCCGTCTACTGGAAGTGCAGTGCGGGCACGACGGACGTGCGGCTGGACTACCGCTACAACCCGGAGTCCATGGTGTCTCCGGGCCCGCTGACCAACCTGCAGGTGCTGCTGCCCGTGGACGGGGGGGTGACCACCATGCAGGCGCTGCCCTCCGCCGTCTGGTGAGACCACGGAGCCGTTTGTTACCTTAACCTCTTAAGCCCGACGGGACCGGTACCTGTACCGGACCCAAAATGACATCACGTCATAAATCAATGTCTACAGACTGTATGAATATGAGTAGCGTTTTTTTCTTCTTCAAATGTATCCAAGAGTAAAGACCCTAACCATGTCACAATAGCAGTCATAGTGTATATTTTCAGCAATACGTTTGTTTACCAATAGGTTAAAGTGTTATTAGTGAGATTTTAGTTTATGGAATGTCTTCATAATTTAGCGAATATCAGCCATTTTGAATTCACGTCGCGTCGCAGATTGTAGTCATATGAGGAGTGGGCATCCAGAGCTTTTCGAATTTCGAAAAACTACATTACCCAGCGAATTCTAGCTTCCTGCAAGCAAATTTCTTTGATACGCTTTTTGTTATGTTAGAGGAAAACTCCAACATTTTGGGAAATTTGCTTATTTGCCATCTCAAGTTCAAGTTCTTTAATAGTTGTCATACAGAAGTACAGAATACTTTCATACAAAATGCTTCTTACTGTTACGCTCCAGAGACTGTGCTAGACAAGATAGTATCAAATAACATAATAACATAATATAGCATGAATTTAGAAGAAGAAAATGAGGTCACAGTGTTCGGTATAGACATATGTACAATGTTCTGAGTTACCATATAATATACAATACACAATACTATGCAGTGTACTAATGTACAGTACTATCTAGTGCAAAGCAGAAATGGGATGAGGTACAATTTTAGGTACAATTTACAGTAAGGTGTACGAGTTGTAGTGCAATCCTTCATCCATAAATATAAAGTGTGGGGAGTGGGTGCTACAGTGTGTTTGTTTAAAGTGGGTGTGTGCTATAAGGTGTGTGGAGTGGGTGCTACAGTGTGTTTGTTTAAAGTGAGTGTGTGCGTGTGGGTGTGTGTGCTATGTGCGTTTGGTGGTTGTTGTTGTGTAGTGTTCATTCATTGTTCGTTTAGCAGCCTGATGGCCTGGGGATAGAAGCTACTTCTGAGTCTTTCTGTGCTCGCCTTGAGACTCCTGTATCGCTTGCCTGACCGCAGCAGTTCGAAGAGGCAGTTGTTTGGGTGACTGGAGTCTTTAATGATTCTCTTAGCCTTGCCCTTGCAACGCTTGTAGTAAATGTTCTGGAGGGTGGGGAGCCCCCCTCCAATTGTGCGTTCGGCTGAACGTGTCACTCTTTGTAGTCTGCTTTGGTCTTTTGCAGTGCTATTCTGGAGTTACCCTGGAGTTAGACACGAAGATACATACCTTTTTTCTTCTCTGTGCATGCAGTAGGAGTAGGAAGACACGCACCGTTAGCCTAGCTTAGCGTCAGTCACTGGAAGTAGGTTCCTCCATTAGCCTAGTTCCAAACATCTTCCTACTCTTACTGCATGCGCAGAGAAGAAAAAGGTATGCATCTTCTTGTCTAACTCCAGGGTAGATGGCAAATAAGCTAATTTCCCAAAATGTTGGAGTTTTCCTTTAAAGCCACACTATGTGTTACGCTTTTTGTTACGTTAAAGCCACACTATGTGTTACACTGTTTGTTACATTAACCTCTTAAGCCCTAGCCCTATTTTCAGAAAATCCGCCTAAAAATACATACCTAAGTAAATGGAAGATTGCTCCACTTCTACAAGGTCCATTTGCATGTTCTTGGTATCTAGGGACATCTATTGATCTTTGACGGTGAATAACACTATGCTAAAATTGAACAGACATGAGAAATTCATTCAGCAGCTTCTTGAGATCACGTAAAAAAAATCTAAGCAAATGAATAAAGGGAGGATGATTAAACAGAAGGTTTTGTAGATACAGTACTGAATTCTACCATCCGGACACTGCCAATCATTGAAATATGATTATAGAATATCAGGCCTATAAATGACCTTATTATAGCCAAGTCGCACATCTATGAATCGCGCCAAATCTCCCCTTTCCAATGGCAGAGTTCAATCTGGATTTAGTATCACCAGGCGTGCAGCAAAAACCGTGAATGACATCTACTGTAAGTACAGTTACTTGTTTATAATGAAAATTTCTCTGCCATTTTTCATCAGATTGCAATGCCGTATTTTGCTAGATGTTCACAGAAAGGTAGATAAACGAACTGCGTTCTAATGTATGCCAATAACGTTCAGGTTTGTGGGAGACAATCCCCGAAAAATAAGAGAAATAATAAAGTAAATCCAGAAGTCAGATGATTGACAGGGGCTGGCATGATCTGGGTAATGTCGTTTTTCTCGGAATTTGAAAGCCCTGAGTCTCTTCCTTCAAAAGACTACACTCACTTTTGGCTGTGCCACTTCCTCCTGTCAATATGCGCCGGTTTCCGACTCCATGCCCTGAGATTTCTATAAACATATATTTCACTAATAACAGTTAAAGTCGTTGGTAAACAAACGTAATGCTGAAAATATACACTTTGACTGCTGTTTTGATAGGCTTAGGGTCTTTACTCTTGGCTACTACTTGGACACTGAAGAGTTATTGTTGAGAGTTCTTGTGATAAATGGTTCATCTTGTCCTCAACAGGAACTCTGAGCAGAACAAGTCTCTGTGGAAGCTGAGTGACATCTCTGAGAAGTCCGAGAACGAAGGTGAGGAAGGGGTTAAGTCTTAAGGCCTCTGCATGCTACAGAAACGTCAAAGCAACTGCAACACAACATCGACAAAGCAACGGTGTTTTAGACACTCTACCTTTATGCTTCTGCAAAATCAACGCGCAGCCTATGTAACATTGTACCCCGTATGTAGCTAGGTTCCCTAGATAGATGACGCTTCCCTTCTCAACCAACCCATTGATAAAAAGCAGAAAAATAAGCATAATTTTTACTTCCGGGCGGGGGGTTTCAAAATAAAAGAGCGAGTCTAAAAGCACCGTAAATACGTTTATTTTTTACAATATCTAACGTTACACGAACCTAAACTAATCTAAAGTTAGTTTAGGTTCGTGTTAACGTTAGATAATGTACAAAATAAACGTATTTCCGGTGCTTTTAGTCGTCGCTCTTTTATTTTGAAATTCCCCGACCGGAAGTATTATAGTGTCTGTTGCTAGCAGCTTAACTTTTGTCAGCCGGTTCTTTGCTTTTTAACGTAACTTCATTCGTTTCCAATGGAGAGGAGAGAAAGACCGGCTCACATGCAGCTCAAACTACCTATTGGAATAAATTAATTTATTGATGTTTAACTTGTCCCTGTGTGTGTCCAGTCATTTCGACTAGCAAACGTTGTATTTAATGTTAAAGTTACCTCAGGATACCATTGTATTTAGTTGGTTAGCTATGTAGCTAATGTGGATAGCATTTTGTATAGCACCAATGCTAGCTGGCTGGCTATTTATTTACTAAATTATGGAGGCTTTTTAATCGTCAAGGTAAGAGAGGATTTGTCATGATCAACTGAAGGCGTATGCTATGGAACAATATGTGCTTGGGTTTTCAGAAAAAGGCCAGCTATGTGACGCTAATTATTTAGCATCAACGCTGGCTGGCTACAACAATGGCGGATGCTATTCTCTGCGAGACCAATATTATTCTATGACAGCCCCGCCCCCATTCGCTAACCAACCAATCACTGCTACGCAATATCAACGCAACGGTTGTTTAGGTTAGATTTTGGAGACATGTACGCAGATTCCTCGCAACACAGTCTACAAGACCCTAAACAACAACCGCGCTGAAATCGCGCTGATGTTGTGTTGAAGTTGCTTTGAAGTTGCTGTAGCATGTAGAGGCCTTTACTGTGGTTCACCAGCCACTCTGGGCCAAAGGAGCCCCAACCACGCGTGCGTGCGTGCGTGTGTGTGTGCGTGTGTGTGTGTGTGTGTGTGTGTGTGTGTGTGTGTGTGTGTGTGTGTGTGTGTGTGTGTGTGTGTGTGTGTGTGTGTGTGTGTGTGTGTGTGTGTGTGTGTGTGTGTGTGTGTGTGGGGCAGGGTAATAGTAGAAAGACATAAATATAGGCAATACAATCTGAATAAACATATGAGAAAAGATAAACAGTGTAAACAATAGAATTAACTCTGAATATAAAAATATTAGGAAAAATAAACAGCGTAAACAAAGGTGCATACCGTATGCCTGTATCAGTTATATTATACGTTACAATAAATATAGGCAATAAAGAATTATAATCTGAATATATACTATGAGTAAGAGTAAACAGTATACACAAGGTGCCCTAACTGGCATGATTATGGGGCGACAGTGGCTTGGGAGGTAGAGCAGTCGTCTGGTAATCCGGAGGTTCCTGGTTCGATTCCCGCTCCTCCCGGGCAGCGTGTCGAAGTGTCCTTGAGCAAGACACTTAACCCCTAATTGCTCCCGATGAGCAGGTTGGCACGGTCGCCTCCGCCGTCGGTGTGTGAATGTGTGAGTGAATGGGTAAAATGTGAGGAACAAATTGTAAAGCGCTTTGGATAAAAGCTGCTATATAAATGCACTATATTTACCATTTAACATTATGATATACGTTATAGTCTGCATGTTTTGGTGGTCAGACACTTATAAATAAATAAACTATACAATATTAGATTTTTTTCCAATTTCAACAAACAACAACACAACATCAACATCAATAATAACACAACAACAATCATAATAATAATGATAAGACCATAAGAAATAATAAATACTTGGTGGCTGGGTGGCACAGCGGACTAAGCGCTCGTCACCAACGCGAGAGACACTGGTATCGAATCCAGCTGTCAGCGTTGCCTCCGGCTTGGCCGGCCGTCATACTGGCTCACAGAGTCAGCGGGAGGGAAGCCGGTGGGGTGGTATTCAGGTCGTTGTAAACAGCGACTCCTACAGGTCGGTCAGGGCGCCTGCACAGCGAGGGAGGGAGATGGTGAGGGTAGTGTGACCTCCCACACGTTACACCTCACCAATGAGAGTCCGCGCTGGCAGGTGAAAAGATGCTGCTGGCTGTCTCCTATGTCTCGGAGGAAGCATCTGATAGACTTCAGGGCTCCCTAGACCGGCAAGTAGGGGGCACATGCGAGCAACGACCAAGAAGGGGAGGGGGGAATTGGCATAACGACTAAATTGGGATGGGAGAAAAACACAGAAAAACGGGAGGAGAAAAAGTGGATACAAAAATATATATATAATAAATACTTATAGATCAAGACTTAACTAATAATACAAAATACAAAATAATAATACCAAGTAAAAATAATAAAAGACATTAGACATTGGACCCCCCCCCCCTATATACAATAACTACCGGTAACTGAATATAAAAACGGCATGTGTGTTTGACCCCAGGCTCCGGGTCGCTGAGGGCGAAGTTCGAGCTGTCGGACGGCCCGTCGACCCCCTCCACCCTGGCGGTGCAGTTCATGAACGAGGGGAGCACCCTGTCGGGGGTGGACATGGACCTGCAGGGGTCCGGCTACAGGCTGTCCCTCAACAAGAAGAGGTTTGCCACAGGTACGTGTCTGCTGCCGTGTGGGCACGCGCCCGGCTCTCTGGTTACAGGCGGAGACACAACACCTCCTATCTGGGAGAAACTCAGCACTACAGATCGCTCCCGGTAAATGGTCAACATTAGGTAACGGAACGTAGACCAATCTCAGTCACTCCTATTGTCTGGGACCAAATTCGGTCACGCCCCATTTTGCGCGACATCCAGGCTTTTTTTTTACCGTCAGCGTTTGGGAATTTCATGTCGACAGGTAGATGAAGTGAAATTATACTTATTTTAGAATATATATATCAAATTTCACGAGTATTCATCTATATTTAGTCATCTAAAGACTATTAGGTCGCTTTCACATATAGTTTTGGTGGACTCGGTGCGGTTCTGGGGGTGAAGTTGCAACATTGTTGCATTCTTCATTTGGTTCGTCTGCGTTCACATAGAGAAATCTGTCAGCGCACCGAGACCTTCTGAACAATGTCACGCGGTCGAAAAGGGCGCTTGTCTATTGGACAGTGGAAATGTGTGTGTGGCTGCAAGCCTGTGTGTGTGCGTGCGCGTGTGTGTGTCTGTGTGTGCTGTCTGCGAGTCCTCCAGATCAGCGGAGCGAGTTTTGACATGGCATTGATCCATTGTTCTATTGAAGCACATTACCACCATCCTCTCGCTAAACAACTTTTAGACCAATAATAATAATATAATAATAATAATAGTATTGACGTGGCATTGATCCATTATTAATGCCGTGCGCCTCGGTAATAATAATAAGCTGCGTGTTTCTTCCTTCTTCCCAAGATGCACAGTTAGATATATAGATAGATAGATAGATAGATAGATAGATAGATAGATAGATAGATAGATAGATAGATAGATAGATAGATAGATAGATAGATAGATAGATAGATAGAGAGAGAGATTAGATGCAGTGTGCTTGTTTTGCAGTGAGTGCTGCGAGCAGTGGTAATAATAATCACTTCCTATATTTGGTTCGCGTTTGGTCCGCTGAAGCCGAACCGAGACCTACGTTTTCAGGCGGACTAGAGTTTGCCTGTTTGGTCCGCGGACCGAGTTCGACGCGCATTCACACAGACCCGAAAAACCGGACTATCGAATTCTGGTCCGAAAGTCCGGACCAAACAGCCCCTGTGTGAAAGCGACCTTAGATATGAACCTATGTACCAGTAAAAAGTGGGAATCTCTAGAATGTGTTTTGGGGCGACGGTGTTTACGGAAGTTAGGGTAGCATCTCAGGTTGACGTTATACTATGACTTACACAACACTTTCTGTTGTCAGTAGATGGCAGCATTGGTTTAAAATTAAAAGGTGAAAATGTGAAAACTACAAAATGAATACAATTCCCAAGACCTTTAGCACAGGTCACAGGTCACAGGTCACTGGGACGCGTCTATTCTTTGACGCGATCTGAACAGCGTTAAACTATTAATGGCACCTGAGTACAGTGATCGAGAATGGTCACCCAATTATCTTAACAAAAGTGCATCATTAGCATTATGTTTATTGTCTAAACGGGAACATAATGGTAGAATTTTAGATTTGAATGTTATCCGCATATAAAGGACAAATAAAACATCGTTAATTTGTAAGAAACCTCAATGAAAACGGCGCAGGGTAAGTTATATTCGCTATTGTTATGAAAATGTGATAGAATCCTATAAAAATGTGGACGCATTTGGTCACCGTGACGTTAGTCGAAAACAAAAGTCACAAATACGAATAAAAATCGTATGTGAAATTGGTATTAATGTGGTATTAAATTGAAGTCTTACGTGGTATTAAAAAGGTTTGAAAAGGTCTTAAATGTAACTTGTTGTTCAACAGATTCCCTGGTGATATTGTTCACAACTTTTGAATCTCTTGTTTGTCTGGCTCTTGTTTCTGTTTCTAGGACGCTACATGGCAGACTGCTGAGTCACCCCAACACCACCACGTGACCCCGCCGTGACCCTCGAGCACAAATTGTCTTTTCAATAAGTCGCTCCCGATGACCTATCGTTGGAGGGTAAGGTTGAGAGTGCGGGGACCTCGTCACGACGCCTCCTGATATTCTGCGACCAGCCGCCCCGCCGTGGGCCGATTGGTCCCGAAATGCGCCTTTTCCCCGGAGAGAGAAGAAGAGAGAGAAGAAGAGAGAGAGAGGAGAGAAGGAGAGAGAAGAAGAGAGAGAAGAAGAGAGAGAAGGAGAGAGAGTCTCACGGCAGCAAAGCAGCACTGAGTAAAGACACTGTTTTAAAACCACAAAGGAGACATGAGATGAAAGACAAAGATTAGCTGTCAGGAAATGTATAAATATATAAAGATAAAGTTTAACGCTTTCCGATCAATTCAGACTTTTATAAAGTCAGAAGACAATGTATGGATTTACATATAAATTTATATTATAAATGAAATCATAAAAAGAAAAAAAGAAAAAACTAGAAAAAAATAAGTGCACTAACAATCTTTTCCGGCCATTTTTTTATGTTTTTCTTTCCTCTCCTTTCCGTTTTTTGTATTTCTATGTTTTTGTATTTCTCCTACGACGGAGGGCGACGCAGAAGATAACAGACCCTATCTCAGAGCCCGCCCTCTTTTCTCCATCCTCCAATCGCGACTTTTTATTGTTTGTTTAAATGTAAATGTAATGTAATGTAATGTTTGTTTATTGGGATCCCCATTGGCTGTCACCTAGGCAACGGCTATTCTTCTGGGGGTCCACATAGGAACAAAACAAAAACATACATACATAGACTTATATTTCCAAGAATTTTACAAAATAAAAATAAAAATGTAAGTAACATACACTTTAAAACACTTTAAAAATCCAAAATTAAGAGTCAAACATGAAGAAAGAGAGAATAATGGACACTTTCAAATAAAAAGTGGCGTTAAAAAACACACACACACACACAAATAGTTGACACATAAAATAATGCTATGTAGATCGAGAAAAGAAGGCGGGGCTCCCCCCCCCCCCCCCCCCACTGTAAATAATATCGCTAAAGCATCCCACTCTGCCCGACTGAACTCAAGAAGTGTCTTTCGTCTGTCCCCTCCCTCTTGTTCCTCCTTTCTCTTTCTTTTTTTAAAATCATGTGCAATGATGGAGGTATAAGCTGCCTTCGACCATTCTGATCCTCTCACACACACACACACACGCACACACACACACACACACGCACCCGCGTGGCACAAGCTTGATTTGATATCCTTGAAACAGTTTTTGAAGTTGCTCTCAAACAAAGAAGAAAAACAGTGAACCTCAGTGCCTCCTTTTTAGCTGTGGATGACTTGGGTGACGAACCCCGACGTCATCATCGCCCTCTAGGGGTTCGTCTCGTCATCGCCCTCTAGGGGTTTGTCTCGTCATCGCCCTCTAGGGGTTCGTCTCGTCATCGCCCTCTAGGGGTTTGTCTTGTCATCGCCCTCTAGGGGATTCGTCTCGTCATCGCCTTTAGGGGTTTGTCTCGTCATCGCCCTCTAGGGGATTCGTCTCGTCATCGCCTTTAGGGGGTTGTCTCGTCATCGCCCTCTAGGGGTTCGTCTCGTACAAAGTGTAGGGAGAGGTTTGAATAATCGACCCTCGCCAGTTTTTTAAGCTCTGGGACGTTTCCTCCCGTTGTAACATTTCCGTTTCAGTCGAGGTGAATTTGTGAAACCGTGAAGCCGTTTTTTTCTTGAAGCGAAAATTGCTAGCGATAACCGTGAGCGTAAAATATTAAAGTGTATATCAAGTGTAATATATATTTTTCAAACAACCAGGTATACAGGGGGTATACCCCCTTGACCATTATTAAAGGTGCTGTAAGTAGTATTATTTTGTTTAAATAAGTGTTAAGTAGCTCTACATGCCGACAGCCATCACTAGTATCTGGTCAGTAACATGGGTCTCCCAGTCCCTCTGCTCTGCAGTAAACAGCCATCACTGATATAGAGTGTCTGGTCAGTAACATGGGTCTCCCAGTCCCTCCACTCTGCAGTAAACAGCCATCACTGATATAGAGTGTCTGGTCAGTAACATGGGTCTCCCAGTCCCTCCACTCTGCAGTAAACAGAAAATACATCCCTTCCCACTTTATCCAATCAGGAGAGAGAACCCTAGATTATTATAGTTTTTTCTACTTATCTCAAGAAATCTTGCCAAGCCAAATTAGCTTACTACAACACTGGCAGATAGTTGTACTTAAAACTAGTTTTTATTTCTTACTTTTGTCTTACTTTTGAACGGGATACCAGGAAATGTATTTTGTGTTTATGTTTACTGCAGAGCTGAGGGACTGGGAGACCCGTGTTACTGACCAGACACTCTATATCAGTGATGGCTGCTGGAATGCAGAGCTATCATTTTTACACGTAGACCACTTATTTGAACAAAAATACCACTTACAGCTCCTTTTTTAAAAGAAAAATTTGTTTATCCACTTTTTAAATTGGACTTTCTGAAGAACACTTTTGTGCCCTATCGACGGAGGAGACGTGCCTCGATCCAACGCTTCTCTACTCTCGTTTGTACGCTACAGCACGGCTAACGAGAATAGCGCAGACCGCGTGCCAGTTCTGTTTTTATATACGACTTTAATCGGATGTTGAAGGGAAAATGCCTCAGCGGTTAATTCATCGTAAACTCCAAAAAGACGTCAGTCTTCTGGAAAACAAAAAGAGAATGAATTATCAGTCTCATACTTGCCTTCTGTAACCGGGGTTTTTATCATTGATCTCTTTTTTATATCCAGCCTTTTTGATATTAGTCCTGTGATCTTCGATCCCTTAAGACACCCACCGTCTTGTCAGGCGGTACAAGAGAGCAGTAAGCACAACATCAGGCCAAAAATCGATGACTGAAATGCCTTATCGGAGTGCGGTCAGTACGCCCCCGACACAGAATAATCAAAGTGTCGACTACTGTGATGAGAAACTGTGGCGTGATGATGACTGCCATGTTTTGGTTCCCCGGTACCGACCACACGAGAGAGTTCTCCCCGGGTACCGACCACACGAGAGAGTTCTCCCCGGGTACCGACCACACGAGAGAGTTCTCCCCTGGTACCGACCACACGAGAGAGTTCTCCCCTGGTGCCGACCACACGAGAGAGGTCTCCCCTGGTACCGACCACACGAGAGAGTTCTCCCCTGGTGCCGACCACACGAGAGAGTTCTCCCCTGGTACCGACCACACGAGAGAGTTCTCCCCTGGTACCGACCCACACAAGAGAGTTCTCCCCTGGTACCGACCACACGAGAGAGTTCTCCCCCGGTACCGACCACACGAGAGAGTTCTCCCCTGGTGCCGACCACACGAGAGAGTTCTCCCCTGGTGCCGACCACACGAGAGAGTTCTCCCCCGGTACCGACCACACGAGAGAGTTCTCCCCTGGTACCGACCACACGAGAGAGTTCTCCCCTGGTACCGACCACACGAGAGAGTTCTCCCCTGGTACCGACCACACGAGAGAGTTCTCCCCTGGTGCCGACCACACGAGAGAGTTCTCCCCTGGTACCGACCACACGAGAGAGTTCTCCCCTGGTACCGACCACACAAGAGAGTTCTCCTCTGGTGCCGACCACACGAGATAGTTCTCCCCTGGTGCCGACCACACGAGAGAGTTCTCCCCTGGTACCGACCCACACGAGAGAGTTCTCCCCTGGTACCGACCACACGAGAGAGTTCTCCCCTGGTGCCGACCACACGAGAGAGTTCTCCCCTGGTACCGACCACACGAGAGAGTTCTCCCCTGGTACCGACCACACGAGAGAGTTCTCCCCTGGTACCGACCACACGAGAGAGTTCTCCCCTGGTACCGACCACACGAGAGAGTTCTCCCCTGGTACCGACCCACACAAGAGAGAGCAAGCCGTTCTCCCCCCCCGGTGCCGAACCACACAACCCGTTCTCGCCTTATACTGATGGAGGGCTGTCGCTGTGTAGGGTCCGTTCTACCTCTCCTTGATGGAGACGGACGGACTTTATTTTCTTCCACTTTTGTGTCGCGTAAACATTTTGTATACATTTTTTCATTCAAATTATTATTATTATTTTTTTTTTTTTGTGAATGTGTTTGAGATCGGTGACATTAATTAAAGGATTCGTTGCACTGTGCCATTATCGGAGATGTGATTTTAGGGCGAGTTTGGGGAAACGGAAACCGATTTATATACCGAGGGGCGTCCGTCCGACAGCGGTCGCCGTGCACTGTGAGCGGCGCCGAGACTCGCTCGCTCGGTCCGTTTCGTGCCGCGTCGTGTGCTTTGTTTTCACTCCGCGGTGTCATCGTCATGGCGACCTGGTCTGACTCACTGATTGGCTAAAGGGGGCGATTTAATTTCCTTACGCCCCCCAGAGGTCCCTCTCTCCTGGTGTTCGTCGTTACTGATCATTGGTGATTTGTTGATTTGCGTTTAGCTGTCATCATGTCTCGAAAACGTGATTTAGAAAAAGAATATATATATATATATATTGTACACAGCACAATTGTAAATGTTATTTGGGCATGAATTACTCTGAATCATCCGTTTTTATTGTTTTTTTTATAGTATGTGTAATGCTTTTAATTGATATTTGCTCCTGGTTTAAAAGGGATATTTCACTTCAGTAGAACTTGTCAAGTTACAGCAGTCCTACCTCCTCTATGTAAAGTCATCTAGTCCCTGTCGTCTGCTGTCAACACCACCGTCCTCCCAGGTGTCAGGCTCCTCGTTCACTTCCATTAGTTTTGGGGACCGAGTCTAAATATCACACTTCTGAAGTATAGACACTGCTGTGCAGATTTCAATAAAACAGACAATTCTGGGTCAAAGATACCACGTTTGTTTTGCCATTTTATGTGTCTTTTACAGATGTATTACCTTTTTGAAAAACAAAAGCAGATCCGGTAAAGTTCGAGTGTGCTGTGTATATCCTTGCCTCGCATGTGATATTTTTTTAGGGAGTGGTTACCGTGGTTACATGCCGCCTTGATGGAAGACGCATTCTATGAACAGTTGACACAGTTGGTCAAATTACACCTCAAGTGAGAAATAGTTCCTTTACTCATAATTTGAAAACATTAGCTCCAAAAAAAAACAAGTAGCCTACCTTTGACACAGATGAATATATTACGCAATAATATTGCTGTACAGTTTGTTTACACTTCAGAGGTATGATATTTAGACGTGGTCCTCAAAATGAATGCGAGTGAATGAGGAGCCTGACGCCTGGGAGTAGCGGTGGTGTTGACGCTGTATGGCGGGGACAGCAGCGGTCGCTAGCTTACCTGTAGATTTATTTGCATGGAGGTAAGACCGACCATTTTTGGACAAGTTCTACTGAAGTGAAATATCCCCTTTTAAGACTATAGGCCTTCAGTTTTTAACGTAGAGGCAGATATACTAACCCGAGTTGGAGGTAGAGAGGTCCACTTCACCTTGTGTCTCTTGTTGTAAGTTCAACTTTGTGTCTCACTTTATACGTCGTCAACCAAATGTCGCCACGGTAGTTCGAACAGAAGTTTACTCGAAATCCTGAAATTGTAGCGTCAGATTTTTTTTGTTGGTATGCTGAGAAATAACATCAAATCTGAATTCTCTGTGAACAATTCTAACGATGTTTTAGGTCGGACAAAGTCCCACGCAGAAGCAGTATACTACGGCCGACGTGCTTTTATTCACTGTGCAGCGAGGCTGGTTCTTGCTGTGTCTCTACGAAGCAGCCAGAGGAATTCTCCAAGGCTTCCCCTTTCTTCCTATCATGTTTGTTTGTCTAAAAAGGAGAGTTAAAAAAGAAAAGAAAAAAGCTAATAATGTGTAAATGATTCTCATGAAATGTACATTTTTACCAATATCAGCCACTTTTTGTCTTCACTTTATGATTTCTCATTGTGCCTGTATTAAATATGTAATATATGAATATATACAAATATATGAAAATGACTACTTAATGATGTGTTCTGTGTGCTTTTTGTGAGTATTGTGTCCAGTATTTTCCTGTACTCATGTACAGTAGTACGGTCTATAGTCAATATAGTTGCTTCTGAACTGAAAGTGGTAAAACACATTTCTGACGTTGAAGTCGGACAAACCTTAAGGGAACAACACGCCAACATTGTGGGAAATGCACTTCCCGTCTTCTCCAGAGATGCCAATTTCCTCTCTGTGTGTTCAGTAGAAAGCTATCCGGCTGCAAGCTAGCCTAGCTTAGCACAAATGAATGGGAGCAGATACGTAGTGGCTATAGCCTAGGTGTTGGCCAAAAACACCTCTCCAGGTGTTTTAAGCTAGGCTAGCCACTACACATCCCCTTCCTTTCATTTGTGCTAAACTAGGCTAGCTTACAGCCAGATACCTTTCTACTGAACGCACAGAGAGGAAATTGTTATATTATCTTCTTATTTCAACGGACAGTGATGGAAATGTATTCATAAATGTAATTTAATGCAATAGGTATAGCAACGACAATAGGTTCACTGTGGCACGTTGTAAACGGGCGACGGAGAGCTGACTACCAGCGAACATGCGTAGTATTTACAGTATGTATTTACAGTATGTATTTCAATGACAACGATGGAAATTCATTCAAATAAAATACTAGTCGTTGATCGATGGGGAAGATATTCCAGAATCCAGGTCCCTAGTCTGCTGTCGGCGTATGAGTACCGTTTCATCCAAATCAACCCTGTAGTTTATGAGATTAGCTGCAGACAGAAAGACAGACAGGCCGACAGACTCACGCACGCAGACCCCAGGCTTCCGTCTGGTGGAGACAAAAATAGACCCGTACAAGCATAACGTCCATTATGTTGTCAAATTGAGGTAGTGAAGTAAATGTTTTTATTTTTTATATAACATAGGTTTCAAGAATTAGTGTACAAAAATACGAAGGTTTGCTTGTTAGTTTGACCCCTGAAGCAATGAGACCAATTCGTATCCCTCCAAAATAAATCAAGAGGAGAACTGTCAGAGACGCATTACGTCCACTTCACTGTCTCCGGCTGCGTGAGCCTGGAGGACGTGAGATAACTATTGGACAGAGTTTGAAGTCAACAAGTAGGTAAAGGCCGCCGCTCTGTTCTCATTCAGAGCAGGAGACGAGCGAGACGCTCAGCCGGAACATCGGAACCTATATAACGACTGTCTGCAGGGTTTCAAGGTTTGCGCATCACGGACTCAAAAGCTGGCCGTCATCATAACCTATGCAAAAATGTTACAAATACAACAAAAAACACACTTAAGTAAAAGTAAAAAAGTTTCTACTTTTAAATGTACTTAAGTATTTAAAAGTAAAAACTTTTTTTTATTGCAAGGGATAGACCAGGGGTCTCAAACTCATTCCATCGTGGGCCAAGTTTTCATTTTCACTACACCAGGTGAGTTAGTTGAAGAGGTGAGCCAATTAGTGAAATCATCAGCTGGTGTTTAGGCAAGGCTGGAATGAAACCAAGCATATGCTCACACAAGGACCAATCAGCGTGGGTATGGGCGAGTACCGATTCACTGATTCATTTAATAAGTATAATTTCTGGGTACTTTTTACACCCCTGACCGTGAGTGAACGTGGTGTCGATGCAGTCAGAAGGTTTACATCCTCGTGACGGTCACCATTATGCACCGTGAGGTCGACGCCTCTCCGTGTGTGTTGTGTTACTGGAGCATGTGTTGTGTTGTGTTACTGGAGCATGTGTTGTGTTGTGTTACTGGAGCATGTGTTGTGTTGTGTTACTGGAGCATGTGTTGTGTTGTGTTACTGGAGCATGTGTGTGTGTTGTGTTACTGGAGGATGATGCTGACGACCACCATGGAGGGGAGATTGTGAGGTAGTTTGTGTGTGTGTGCGTTGTCAGTCAGTGTTGGTGTGTGTGTGTGTATGTATTGTCAATCAGTGTGTGTAACTATGTATGTACAACTGCTGTGTGTGTCAGTCAGTGTGTGTGACTGTACGGATGTGTGTGTGTGTGTCTCTCTACACGGACTCCTTGTGCATATTTACACAGTCAGTCATGCCTTGTGTCACAGCTGCTCAGCTTCCAGACCTCCTCCTCCTCCTCCTCCTCCTCCTCCTCCTCCTCTTCGCTAATTGAAATAAAGCCCCTCTGAGCCGCCCGTCCACAGACACACATGTGTGAGCCATCAGTGTTGCCTCGGACCTGTGTGTGTGTGTGTGTGTGTGTGTGTGTGTGTGTGATCACAACGTCCCCACAGAGATGGAAAGATTAGCTGAATCTGTGTTGAGTATATATATATTTTTTAGAATTAGCGTTAGATTAGGATAGCAGGCTATGGAATGAATGTAATCAATGGAATTTAGTTATAAATATGGAAAGATTAGCTAAATCTGTGAGCATTATATTTACACCGGTCCAGGGATCGGGTTGGAATTAGCGTTAGACGGGGGTGTAAAAAAGTACCCAGAAATTATACTTGAAAGTATAGGTTTGGGTACCGTCTCATAATACTCAAGTAAAAGTCAGAGTATTTGGCTAAAAACACACTTGAGTAAAAGTCAAAAAGTTTCTACTTTGAAATGTACATAAGTACTAAAAAGTCAAACTAAAAACTTTTTTATTACAAGGGATATACCAGGGTTACATGTATACAAACTAGGGCTGTCAAAATGAATGCTTTAATTTGGGAGATTAATTTAAATTATTTAAAGCATTCAAATAAATTAATCTAGATTAATCTATGGAGTGAAAATCTTCAATCTTAGCGCCGCGGATATAAGAAAGAGGTCTAGCTGAGTCAATGTTGAGGGTTTTGTTGAACATTTGTATTTCACAGGAGAGAAACTGTATCCAAAGAAAGCTATTAAAATAGTCTTTGAATCTAAATATACTTTCTTTGTGTTGATTTTACATTAATTCCATGATTTTTGTTACAAAGGGGCAGATTAAACCGAATATATATATTTATTACTTGAGATATATTGTATAGTATTTGTATATCGTCTGATATCCCTTGTATATTCTTTGTACATATACACGGAATATCCCTTTACCTAGGTACAGGCCAGACCATAATATTCGTTCTCCTATTGGACAGCGACCCCCTAGGCGCCACGGCCATACCCCCAATGTCTAGTTCAAAGTCACCGCTAAGACATGTCTCAACATGCCCAGGTTTGCGCAGTAATACGAGACAGAAATAAGGCTGGCACTAGATTATTCACCTTACGTATAAATACGGCGCAGGTGGATACAGATGCACTTAGTAACTAAAAGCTGAAGCTTTCACCACGATACAACGTGCTGTGAAGTGGGCCCGTTTTGCCCCTAAATAGAGCCTTGAGACCGCGTGCGAATTGATAGCTAAAGTGTCAGAGTTTAACGCTGTATCGTCGAGTTCGACTTATTCTATTATTAAGTAATAGTCTATTATGTATAGTGTATCGTGCGGCTACCGTTCTACAGTGACCAGCATTACCACCGCTTCATCGTACCGAGCTAGTGTGCTTATCCAGGCTGGGCGGCCTAACCTTGTGCCGCCATCCGAGGAGCCCTAGACGAGAACCGTGTGGATATGTACACTGGATAATCTACACCGACGAATGCAGAGCCCTTTTCGGCTGGATTATATTGCTTTGGTCCTGTGGCTGCTGGAGCAGAGAACCGTCTACCCCTACTACCGTGTGGGATTTACCCTGTGAGGAGCCCCGTCGAGCCCGCCTCTAGGACTCAGAGGCTGGCTAGCTTTCATCCATGCTGCAGTGCATACCGGAGTATAGCTGTTGCTTTGTCTAAGGACCAAGGGATTATTGCACCGTCTCCTGTACCTGGAGTCTCTTTATTCCTCGTTGATCCAGACTTTTTCTCCCGACAATTCCTCTCCCCTGCTGGCTTACAACCGGAGGGAACCCCCCTAGTATCTCCAGCTGACCTACGAGTGTACCTTATATACTTCTTATGCTACAGGTGGTATTAATTATCCCCATCGTAATATGCTCATGGACTTACGCTCTTGACCTATTCATGCACATTCTTCGCCTTACAAGCGCGACTCTAATTCTCAATACTGTAATATAATATTGCTGCTCTTCTAATAAATATTCCAAACAGGACTTTCTTTGTTAAGCCGTGTTATTGTGTGGGTGTTCATCACATATACCTGTGTACTGTATGGCCAGTAGTAAAGTACATAACTCAGTAGTGGTTTAATGATACCATACTTATCAATACAGTCAGGGAATTGTACCCCTCAGTTACAATTTTACTCAAGTAAATATCTGTTACAAGCTTCGGTCTTAAGTAGAAAAATGCTATTTTTAATCTAGATTAATCTAGATTAATTACAGAAAATTGTGAGATTAATTAGTTAAAATTTTTTTTATCTATTGACAGCACTAATACGAACCTAATAATACTTGAGTAAAGTACAAATCCCCCGAAACAGTACTTAAGTATTGTAACAAAGTACAATTACTCAAGTACTTTACACCCCTGGCGTTAGATTAGCACAAGGGGCTGGAGAATGAATGTAGTCAGGGCGGCTGGGTGGCGCAGCGGTCTTAAGCGCTCGTCACCAACGCAAGAGACACTGGTCTCGAATCCGGCTGTCAGCGTTGCCTCCGGCTTGGGCCGGCCGTCATACTGACTCAATT